>NC_069705.1:1800000-2053144 GCF_023699985.2 Odocoileus virginianus | reverse complement strand
ATAAGATTAGATCTCAATTACAGGAAAAAAATTATTAAAAATTCAAACATATGGAGGCTAAACAACACGCTTCTGAATAACCAACAAATCATAGAAGAAATCAAAAAAGAAATCAAAATATGCATAGAAATGAATGAAAGTGAAAACACAACAACCCAAAACCTATGGGACACTGTAAAAGCAGTGCTAAGGGGAAGATTCATAGCATTACAGGCCTACCTCAAGAAACAAGAAAAAAGTCAAATAAATAACCTAACTCTACACCTAAAGCAACTAGAGAAGGAAGAAATGAAGAACCCCAGGGTTAGTAGAAGGAAAGAAATCTTAAAAATTAGGGCAGAAATAAATGCAAAAGAAACTAAAGAGACCATAGCAAAAATCAACAAAGCTAAAAGCTGGTTTTTTGAAAAAATAAACAAAATTGACAAACCATTAGCAAGACTCATTAAGAAACAAAGGGAGAAGAACCAAATTAACAAAATTAGAAACGAAAATGGAGAGATCATGACAGACAACACTGAAATACAAAGGATCATAAGAGACTACTACCAGCAGCTCTATGCCAATAAAATGGACAACTTGGAAGAAATGGACAAGTTCTTAGAGAAGTATAACTTTCCAAAACTGAACCAGGAAGAAATAGAAGATCTTAAAAAACCCATCACAAGCAAGGAAATCGAAACTGTAATCAGAAATCTTCCAGCAAACAAAAGCCCAGGACCAGATGGCTTCACAGCTGAATTCTACCAAAAATTTAGAGAAGAGCTAACACCTATCTTACTCAAACTCTTCCAGAAAATTACAGAAGAAGGTAAACTTCCAAACTCATTCTATGAGGCCACCATCACCCTAATTCCAAAACCAGACAAAGATGCCACAAAAAAAGAAAACTACAGGCCAATATCACTGATGAACATAGATGCAAAAATCCTTAACAAAATTCTAGCAAACAGAATCCAACAACATATTAAAAAAATCATACACCATGACCAAGTGGGCTTTATCCCGGAATGCAAGGATTCTTTAATATCCGCAAATCAATCAATGTAATACACCACATTAACAAATTGAAAGATAAAAACCATATGATTATCTCAATAGATGCAGAAAAAGCCTTTGACAAAATTCAACATCCATTTATGATTAAAACTCTCCAGAAAGCAGGAATAGAAGGAACATACCTCAACATAATAAAAGCTATATATGACAAACCCACAGCAAGCATCACCCTCAATGGTGAAAAATTGAAAGCATTTTCCCTGAAATCAGGAACAAGACAAGGGTGCCCACTCTCACCACTCCTATTCAACATAGTTTTGGAAGTGTTGGCCATAGCAATCAGGGCAGAAAAAGAAGTAAAAGGAATCCAGACAGGAAAAGAAGAAGTGAAACTCTCTCTGTTTGCAGATGACATGATCCTCTACATAGAAAACCCTAAAGACTCTACCAGAAAATCACTAGAGCTAATCAACGAATACACTAAAGTTGCAGGATATAAAATTAACACACAGAAATCTCTTGCATTCCTATACACTAACAATGAGAAAACAGAGAAATTAAGGAAACAATACCATTCACCATTGCAACAAAAAGAATAAAATACTTAGGAGTATATCTACCTAAAGAAACAAAAGACCTATACATAGAAAACTATAAAACACTGATGAAAGAAATCAAAGAGGACACAAACAGATGGAGAAATATACCGTGTTCATGGATTGAAAGAATCAATATTGTCAAAATGGCTATACTATCCAAAGCAATCTACAGATTCAATGCAATCCCTATCAAACTACCAACGGTATTTTTCACAGAACTAGAACAAATAATTTCACAATTTGTATGAAAATACAAAAAACCTCGAATAGCCAAAGTAACCTTGAGAAAGAAGAATGAAACTGGAGGAATCAACCTGCCTGACTTCAGACTATACTACAAAGCCACAGTCATCAAGACAGTATGGTACTGGCACAAAGACAGAAATATAGATCAATGGAACAGAATAGAAAGCCCAGAGATAAATTCACGAACCTATGGTCACCTTATCTTCAACAAAGGAGGCAAGGATATACAATGGAAAAAAGACAACCTCTTTAACAAGTGGTGCTGGGAAAACTGGTCAACCACCTGTAAAAGAATGAAACTAGAACACTTTCTAACACCATACACAAAAATAAACTCAAAATGGATTAAAGATCTAAATGTAAGACCAGAAACTATAAAACTCCTAGAGGAGAACATAGGCAAAACACTCTCCGACATAAATCACAGCAGGATCCTCTATGACCCACATCCCAGAATTTTAGAAACAAAAGGCAAAAATAAACAAATGGGACCTAATGAAACTTAAAAGCTTTTGCACAACAAAGGAAACTATAAGCAAGGTGAAAAGACAGCCCTCAGATTGGGAGAAAATAATAGCAAACGAAGCAACAGACAAAGGATTAATCTCAAAAATATACAAGCAACTCCTCCAGCTCAACTCCAGAAAAATAAATGACCCAATCAAAAAATGGGCCAAAGAACTAAACAGACATTTCTCCAAGGAAGACATACAGATGGCAAAAAAACACATGAAAAGATGCTCAACATCACTCATTATCAGAGAAACGCAAATCAAAACCACAATGAGGTACCATTACACGCCAGTCAGGATGGCTGCTATCCAAAAGTCTACAAGCAATAAATACTGGAGAGGGTGTGGAGAAAAGGGAACCCTCTTACACTGTTGGTGGGAATGCAAATTAGCACAGCCACTATGGAAAACAGTGTGGAGATTTCTTAAAAAGCTGGAAATAGAACTGCCATATGACCCAGCAATCCCACTTCTGGGCATACACACCGAGGAAACCAGAACTGAAAGAGACATGTGCACCCCAATGTTCATCACAGCACTGTTTATAATAGCCAGGATGTGGAAGCAACCTAGATGCCCATCAGCAGACGAATGGATGAGGAAGCTGTGGTACATATACACCATGGAATATTACTCAGCCATTAAAAAGAATTCATTTGAATCAGTTCTAATGAGATGGATGAAACTGGAGCCCATTATACAGAGCAAAGTAAGTCAGAAAGATAAAGACCATTACAGTATACTAACACATATATATGGAATTTAGAAAGATGGTAACGATAACCCTATATGCAAAACAGAAAAAGAGACTCAGATGTATAGAAGAGACTTGTGGACTCTGGGAGAAGGCGAGGGTGGGATGTTTCAAGAGAACAGCATCGAAACATGTATATTATCTAGGGTGAAACAGATCACCAGCCCAGGTTGGATGCATGAGACAAGTGCTCGGGCCTGGTGCACTGGGAAGACCCAGAGGGATTGGGTGGAGAGGGAGGTGGGAGGGGGGACCGGGATGGGGAATACATGTAAATCCATGGCTAATTCATTTCAATGTATGACAAAAACCACTGCAATGATGTAAAGTAATTAGCCTCCAACTAATAAAAATAAGTGGAAAAAAAATGCAAAAAAAAAAAAACCCCAAAATACAAAAAAACACTGCCCCCAAGGCTGAGATGCCCTGAATGCTGCAGAGTGTCCTGCCCCTGCTCTCCACCACCCACCCCGAGGGGGAGGTCCTCTGAACCACAGGGCGCCGCTGCCCTCCGGAGCTCTCACACTCCCCCAGGTCTCGCTGCCTTCACACGGGGCTACTCTCCATATCCTCGACGTCTGTGCTGTCTGTGGGCCGGGTCGTCGTCCCAGTCCCAGTCCGGCGCTGTGGAGTCTCAGGCCTTCCTTGATTTCTCCAAAAGCTTCGTGCCTGCCCCCCCCACCCCAACACTGCCAGCCCTAAGACTGCTCAAGGCCCAACCCACGGTCTCAGAGTTCAATGGGAAATAACACTGGGCTTTATTTACCGCTTCCTTGGGGCTTGCCATAGCATTAATGAACTCATCCTAATAAACTTATTACTTTTTACAGATTAATATTTACTGTATTTTCACCATTTTCTAGGAAAGGTGATTCCATTGTTTTTCTTTGCGGTCAATTCCAGGCTCCACACCTCCCACTTAGAACCTTCTTTTCTAGTTAATCTGTGTGTTCTCTTTTTTCCTCTCCACAACAGTTGCCACAAGCTCTGATGCTTCTGTGCAGAACTGTGCAAAAATGGATTATGGAATATACCCAAGATGACAGGATGTCGTAAACAGTCCTGGTAACACAAGTGCCAAGACACGCTGGTTGAGAAACAGCTCCCAGCTCCACCCCACCCTTCTGGGAGGAGAAACAAGTTCTGCCTTTTTACAGGGAACATTAAAGCTAACTTTCAATCTGCACTGTTTTGAGGAGTGAAACCTCTGGATCTGCAGTATCTTTGGTCCTACCATGTAAGAGACAGCATGCAAACACTTCTGATTCAAGTCAAAGAAAAGTTATGTCAAAATCCAATCTCTGAAGTTCTCATTATAGGAAAAAAATTGCTTTCCATTTCTTTAATTTTGTGTCTATATGAGATGATGAATGTTCACCCAACTTACTGCAATAATCACTTGATGTATGTCAATCAAATCATGCTCTGTGGTCTTTAGACTTCTACAGTGCTGTGTGTCAACTAGATCCCAATAAAACTGGAAGAGAAAAATCCAGTCTAGAGATTGATGGTCATGAGATTGTGGTCTAGAGATGCATTTTCTTTACAATGCTCCTTTCTTTGCCTAGTTTTTTGAGTGGGAGGGAGATTATTGACGTAAGTAATTTATCTTTAAATAATTCCCATTCCTTTAACCTCTTTGGGGGCTTCCCTGGTAACTCAGACGGTAAAGAACCTGCCTGTAATGTGGGAGACCTGGGTTCCATCCCTGGATTGGGAAGATCAACCCAAGGGATGAAGGGAGAAGGGAATGGCTACCCACTCCAGTATGCTGCCCTGGAGAATTCCCTGGACAGAGGAGCCTGGCAGGCTATACATTCATGGGGTCACAAAGAGTCAGACACGACTGAGCAACTTTCACTAACTTCTTTGGAATCATGCATTTTTCCAGTGTGTTTCCAGAGCCCACTTTAGGCTGTGGGGTGTCAGATGTCTATTGGATGCTGGGGAAATGCTCCAGGGAATTTACATGTACTAAACTTTCATTTGTGTCAGCAAGAGCTCCTCACTCTTAAATACTTCTCATCAAGCAACAAAAAGCTGTGTTCACCTGGGAAACCAAGGGCAGCGGAAGCTGGCTTGAACACAGAGCGATCCAATGGGTAACTCCTTTAAATCAGAGGGTACCCTCGATGATCGGAAATCTGGATGTGGTATGGTTGGCTGGGCTACAAGTCACAGATACAAGATTCACTGCGGCAGGGAAATGATCAACATTCTTGGGCATAGCTTCTACTGCATCTCTCGGCATTGAATCACCCTGCCATCCTTCTTGCATCTTTGGGTCAACCAGACCCGGGGATGACATGCCTGTTGTCTCTTGCTCTTGCCCACCTTGGAGCTGCGTTCCTACCCTCCATACCCTCTGGAAAATCTTCCTTTTTCTGGGCATGTCCAGTTCTTTTTAAAAGTCATTTGTTATCCGAGTTAATTGATACTTCTTGCGCCAATGTCTTTGCCCCTCTTCAAGATCTTTCTTTCTCTGTTCAACCAAAGTAGTAAAAACCTGCCCAGGTTACACTCTTCACCAATGTGCTACCAGCTCTTATGCTGAACGTTTATCTCATGCCAGACGCTGTGGGAGTATACACAGTCTACAACACAAAACCCTAATGGGTAAGTGTGTGTACCTTACATTTAGGGAAACTGAGACTCAGTTCCAGTGAAACCTTGGGGTCACAGACTTAGCAAATGTTAGAGCCGAAATTGGATCCCAGGACTAACCCAAAGCACACACTTTATTTTTCTATTATTCTTAAACTTGACTAATTAATTAATGTCCATAAAGTACATATTTCGTGTATAGAAATGTAGTATTTATTGGCATGCTTTTTTGGTCTTTATGACTTGTAAAGATTGAAGCCTTTCCTCAAAGAAAATTTGCTCAAATTACCAAGCGCTATCTGGATCTGAGGTTTGACCTTTGTGGGTGTGTGACTTTTTCGAGCTTCAGTCAGAAGAATCTCCATGACGCTGGGGTGAGGCTGCTCCCAGACCCTCTTGGTGGATGGACACACATATGTGTATGTGGACATCCAAGTGGCGCTAGCGGTAAATAATCTGCCTGCCAATGCAGGAGGCGTTAAGAGATGCGGGTTCAATCCCTGGGTCAGGAAGATCCCCTGGAGGAGGGCAAGGCACCCCATTCTAGTATTTTTGCCTGCAGAATCCCATGGACAGAGGAGCCTGGTGGGCTACAGTGCATGGGGTCTCAAAGAGTCAGACATGACTGAAGTGACATGGTAGGCACAGATACATAGGTTCATACATACATGCATTCCCTATGTATGAAAGTGTTGAGTTGGTTGCTCAGTCTTGTCTGACTCTTTGCAACTCCATGGACTGTAACCCTAAAGGCTCCTCTATCCATGGAATTCTCCAGGCAAGAATACTGGAGTGGGGAGCCATTCGCTTCTCCAGGGGATCTTCCCTACACAGGAATTGAACCTGGTTCTCCCACATTGCAGGCAGATTCTTCACCGTCTGAACCACCAGGGAAGCCTATTATGTATTCCCATATATATGTACACACATGTGTGTCTGACCACATACATAGATATATATCCATATCTACATTCATTTTATTATCCAACTTGAGTTCTCATCAATACCTCTAATTCATCCATTTTTCTCCCTTTCCATTTTGTAACTCCCTTTTCTGACAATGAGGAAGCTGATTCCCATTTCCCTCCATTCATTTACTGTCTGAATAAACCCCCGCCTCCCCATGTAATCAATCTCCAGTTACTGACCCCACCCTGTGAATGTCCTTGTCACCTGCCAGGACTCTGACACCAGACATGCACCAGCCCCAGCTCCCTACACAGGTAGGGAGCGTTTCTTGGCCCCACTAATGGTGTTGGGACTGAATTATCCAAGAGGCAAAAAAGGAAAGAAGGCCAACAAACGTCTCTACTTAACTTCAGAATGTCTGGAATGCGGTTATTAATATGATTACTGCTGATTCAGGCATCCATGTCAGCTCTGCATCTGTTTGGATTTATTGATAGATCTCCTTAATATGGGTCATATTTTCCTTCCTTGCATGACTGGTGTTTGTTTTTTACTGAATGTCAGACACTGTGAACTTTGCCTCCTTGGGTATTCTGCTATCTTGTAATATTCTTGGACTCTGGGAGGCAGTTAAGTTTGTTGCAAACAGTGCAATCCTCTTGGGCATTGCTTTTAGGCTTTGTTGGGGCTTCCCTGGTAGCTCAGTTGGTAAAGAATCTGCCTGCAATGCAGGAGACCCCGGTTCAATTCCTGGGTTGGGAAGATTCACTGGAGAAGGGATAGGCTACTCACTCCAGTATTCTTGGGCTTCCCTGCTGGCTCAGCTGGTAAAGACTCTGCCTGCAATGTGGGAGACCTGGGTTCGATCCCTGGGTTGGGGAGATCCCTTGGAGAAGGGAGAGGCTACCCACACCAGTATTCTGGCTGGGAGAAAATCCCATGGACTATGCAGAGTCGGACACGACTTTGTGACCTTCACTTTCCCTTTCAGGCTTTGTTAGCAGGGTCCCGAGCAGTGCTCCGTCGAGGGCTAATCGCTCTTCACACCAGAGGCCCTTCTCATGGCTCCAGCAGGTGCCCGTGACTCAGCAGGCTCCTGCCCTGGCTGGTGCCAACAGCCCTGGGCGGGTCCTGGGTGAGGTCCCGCCCCGTCACCTCTCGTGCTCTTGGATGGTGCTTTCCTGGCCTCACATCATCTCTTCCCATGTACAGCTGCTCAGGACTCAGCTGAGACTCAGGAAGGCCCGCCGCGTTCCCTGTGCGTAGCTCTCTCCTCTGGGGGTCTCCATCCTGAGGGCTGTCCCCCCGCCGGGGGCAGGGCTTCCCCGTCTCCCTGACCAGGGACTCTTGTGGGCTCTCTCTGCCGGGTCCCCCCTCTCAGTGCCGGCCTGGGACTCGCTCAACGCCCAAGGCAACTAAGCATCCAGCCCGTGTTTCCTCTCTCAGGGATCACTGTCCACGGCCCGATGTCCAGTGGCCGAAACGCAGAGTGTCATACATTCTGTGTGTGTGTGTGTTGCTGTTGTTTCAGGCAGAAGGGTCGCTCTGGTTCCTGTTACTCCATCGTGGGTAGAAATGGAGTAATAGCAGCATGTATATAAGATGAAAAATTAAAAAAACGCTTACACTCAAGGTATTTCTCAACTCAGATTCAATGCCAACAATAGGTGTGCTAAAGGTTCCTTATTGTTTCAACATTAGGAGATTGTGAAACGATCCTGAGAGATAGCAAAGGGCCTCTTAGATTCTGATTGAACCGTAGTGGTTAGAAGCACCCCTGAATTGATTTCTGATAACTTACTTAAAAAAAAAAGTGTACTAATTCTTACAGAACATCCACAATGTGCCCATAACTATGCTCTCGCATTTGGGGAGCACCCAGTCCTACTCTGAAAGAACTTGCAGAGACCTCTCTGGTCATCCAGTTGTCAAGACTCCCTTCCATTGCAGGGGTGTAGGTTTGATCCCTGATCGGGGAACTAAGATCCTGCCCCCAAAAAAGAACTTGCAGCTTCTTGGAGAGACAGGACGTAAATTCACACACATACAGTGAAATTGCAGACTAGTACTGTTAATGTTTACGTGACTGATGACAATGATAATAAGTGATAAAACATCTCGTGCCAGAATTTATCTTCCTGGTAATGGACATAACCATAAAACACTTCAACAGATTAACATTCATGTCTCTACTGGCTTGTTTGGCAAAAATGAAAAGTTTGCATGGCATGGCGAAGATGGTGGACAGAGTCTCTCCAGGCTTATCTCAGCCTCTTCGAGCAGGGTGCCTACTCCTATTGCAAAAACAGCAAGGCTGAGGATGCCTGTCCGCAGGCTCCCTGGCAGCTTAGGGTCTCGTATTCTTTGGGTTCCGCCCATGAGATGGCTTCACACAAGAGATGTATGTGAAGCTGAGTAAGTGGGAAGAGAGGCCAGGGCGTTGGCTGGTCTGGATGGTAGCGGTCCTGCTGATCCACGTATCACAGCCCAGGCAGCTTGTCCAGGAAGTAACAACATGGCAAAAGCTTCCAGGGGGCTTCCCTGGTAGCTCAGCTGGTAAAGAATCCACCTGCCAGGCAGGAGACCCTGATTCGATTCCCGAGTTGGGAAGATGCCCTGGAGAAGGGATAGCCCCACTCATTCCAGCATTCTTGGGCTGCCCTGGTAGCTCAGATGGTAAAGAATCTGCCTGCAATGCGGGGGGCCTGGGTTCGATCCCAGGGTTGGGAGGATCTTTTGGAGAAGAGGCATGGCCATCCACTCCAGTATTCTTGCCTGGAGAATTCCCACAGAGGAACCAGGTGGGCTACAGTCCATGGGGTTGCAAAGAGTCACACACGACTGAGCAACTAAGCACAGAACAGCGACAGGTTCCTGAACCCTGGACTGAGGTTAGACTGCCGCGGGCTAGAGCGGTGGCTGTTGACTAAGGCGCTGTTCTGTACCCAGGGGGCATTTAGCAGCTGGAGACTTTTTAAAGTATTGTATTTATTTATGTATTTGGCTGCGTGGGGTCTTAGTCGCAGCAGATGGGATCTTCATCACATCATTCGTGGTCTTTCCTTGCGGTGTAGGGATTCTCTCAACATGGTACACAGGCTCAGTAGTTGCCACACACAGGTTTAATAGTCCTGAAGCATGTGGGATCCTACCTCCCCGATCAGGGATCGAACTGGTGTCCCCGGCACCACAGGGCAGACTCTCAGCCGCTGGAACACTCGGGAAATCCCCTGGAGATCTTTTTGATGGTCGTGACTGAGGATGCGCTCTCACACATCCCGTGGGCAGAAGTCAGGGATGCTGTGAACCCTCCTGCAAGGCACAAGAAGGTCCTGCAAAAAAGAATCAACCTTTCCCACATGTCAACCATGTCTGTCCTGAGTGGGGCCGTTTGGAGACACACACTCTTGACGGCCTGGGCAGGTTCACATGTGTCCTTGAAGTGAACACAGAAATTTGAACCTTTTGGATTGCACGGCTTTGTGAGTTTCTAGGTTATATGAACAGGGCCCGCTTTGCCAAGAATCCAGGTTCACTTCTAATAAAGCCTCTTAAGAAAAAAGAAACAAACAGAGCTGATAGGTAAACAACAAAAAGTATGCCAGGTCACTTCTACAGAGTCATCCTGAGCCTCAGTCCTAAAGGTCCTACTTAAAAGTCTGACTTTCTCACCCCTCACACAATTTTGTAAGCACCTAATTCCTTGGATTAAATTCCTATTGTGCATAAGGTACCCACGGCAGTTTTTAATCTGCCATTGAACTCTGATATACAAGTCACTGCCCGAACTGATCCCTGGGATGATTCTTTCATTGAAAAACTGCGTCGAAGGTAATTTTGTGCTAAAAAACCGTGAGGGGAGCTAAGCCCTTGCCTATTGTTTCTCTCCTTTTCTTTTACCCACAGAGACGCCTGTGGATCTGTCTGCAGAATACATGTCATGTGCTTGCCCAAGGACTGTGAGATACAACAAAGTGAAGATGTGCAGAAATTAACAAGAGGGTGGCAGGGGCCTTTCCTGATTTATCAGGATAGAAGTAACCAGGAGGTAACCATTTAAAAATAGAAACAAAAAAGAAATCAAGGGTTCATGATGGGCTGGTGTGGGCATAAAAGTGTAATGGAGATAAGTGT
Organism: Odocoileus virginianus; assembly: GCF_023699985.2. Classification (NCBI taxonomy): domain Eukaryota; kingdom Metazoa; phylum Chordata; class Mammalia; order Artiodactyla; family Cervidae; genus Odocoileus; species Odocoileus virginianus. The sequence continues at coordinate 2,042,387 of NC_069705.1, read as the reverse complement.
TTTTAGACCATACCTCCCTTAAAAAGTGTTTTAAAATAATTTTAGTTATTTGTTTTGGCTGTGCTGGGTCTTCGTTGTTGCATGAGGGCTTTCTCTCATTGCAGTGAGCGGGGGCTACTCTTCAGCTGCAGTGTTGGGGTTTCTCATTTTAGGGGCTTCTCTTGCTATGGAGCAGGGGGTCTAGGCCACATGGACTTCAGTAGTTGCAGTTCCTGGGCTCCAGAGCACAGGCTCAATAGCTGTGGCACATGGGCTTATTTGCCTCACAGTATGTGGGATCTTCCCGGACTAGGGATTGAACCCATGGCTCCTGCAGTGGCAGGCGAATTCTTTACCACTGAGCCACCAGGGAAGCCCAGACCCTACCTCTTACTGTTTCCCAACTGATGTCATTCCCACAAACACAGACAACAGAAAGGATGAACTAAGCATGAGCTGTTGTCTCTTTTCCTCTTTCTTCCCTATCCTTTATCTATTTTTTCCCCCTTTGGCTGTGCCGCTGGTGTATGAGATCTTAGTTCTCTAGCCAGGAATTGAACTCTTGCCCCTTGCATTGAAAGTGTGGAGTTTTAACCGCTGGACAGGCAGGAAGTCCTTCCTTCTTCCCTATGTGATGGGGGTAACACAGGTGGCTTAATCAAAACCAGGATCATTCCAAATTTCTTTCACTTACCTGAACTAAGTCAGTGGCATTTGGAAATGAAGACACTAGAAACGTCTAAGGGGACAGGAAAAGGGGAAAAGTCGGTGATGATTCCCAGAATTCTGGCTTGGATGATCAGAGTGGTGGAATCACTGACAGAAGGAGAAAGTCAGAGCAGGCAGGCTCGGTACGTAATTTACAGGGCTCGCTGAAAAATGAAAATGCAGGTCCCTAGTTCATCACGCAGGGAGAACTCGTCCTTTCTTCCACGGTGTCTCTCTTAACCTGTGGTCTTTATTTCCTGCTACTGTCACAGTCTCTTGGGCACACGGACACACACACAGGGAGTCAGACTGTACAGATGGCAAGGCTAACAGCAGCCAGGTTACACTCCTGCCAACCAGCGACCAGCGTCCCTGGAACTCAAGCCAGGCAGCTCCGCTTCCCTTGAGGCCTCAGACCCAGCCCAGCCCCAGGTCACCCGCCTGCATAACAAGAATATGGTTACTTCAGTGCCATGACGCAGTAGGTGCCTGGACAGGGGTGGGCAAGAGGCTCACACAGCTGCCAAGGTGCCCCCTCAATGTGTCCAGGTGCCGCCAGCCTGGTGCTGGGATGGCCACTCTTTTGCCCTGATACACACGGCGAGCATGCCCCTCCCCTCGCACACGCGCCCAGGGTCTCCCCACTGCAGACAGGGGTGCAGAGTCACAGGAGATGGAGAGGAGAGGCCCGCGGGGTGAGGGGCCAGGAGTGGGAGGTTGAGAACTGTCCCAGGAACGCAGGGAGGTGGTGTGATGCAGGAGTGAGTGAACACCAATCCACGAGCTCCGTCGTCTTGTAGGACTTCACCTACGGAACAGAAATTTGAAGATATAAAGTTATTAAGAATTTCAAAGCAGCTAATGCAGAACATTAAATGCTAAGTGCAAGATCCTTCTGAGCTTGGGCCCCCAAGTGAGTGCCTGGGGGAGGACCTGTTGTTACAGACTGAATGTCTATGTCCCCCCAGAATTCCTGTATTGGTGCTCTCTGCCCTCCAATGTGGCTCTATTTGGAGACAGAGCCTTTAGGGGATGGTTAAGGTTAAATGAGGTCATAAGGGTGGGGCCCTAATCTAAGAAGATTGGTGGCCTTATAAGAACACAGGCACACACCGAGGAAAGATCAAGTGAGCACACAGCCAGCCAGGGAGAGGACCCGCATGAGAACTCACCATGGAAGCACCCTGAACCCAGACTTCCAGCCTCCAGAACTGCAAGAAAACACATTTCTGTAGGCCAAGCCACCCAATCGGAGGTATATTGTTATGGCAGGCAGCCCGAGCTGACTAAGGCACTTCTGAAGCCAGACCTGGCAGCAGGTTGTTTGAGAAACATCATAAATTCCATCGTGGGCCTGTTGAGATTTAAGGGACCTAAGTTAGATTCAACTGGCAACTTCTCATATATAGAATTACAGAGCCATCAGCCAAGAGCGAGGCTGAGTGAGGCTAGAAATACCAGTTTGGGAGGCATTAACATGTAAACAGCAATTAGATCCACTGATGGCCATGAGCTCACTCAAGCCTGACATTTGGCAAAAGAACAGGGTGAGGTTAGAAACCAAGGTGAGGGTTGCCAACATTTAGGATGTGGTTAGAGATGGGCACATCGCAGGAAGACAGCGACAGGCAAGGAGAGCTCAGAAAGGAAGGGAGGAAATTCAAGAGGAGACTGGTGTTCCGGATTCCTGGGCTCTTCATCAAGAGATGATGGTTGGGCAGATCTGGGGTGGGACCTCTATGGATGACGCTGATGCCCTGCCAAGTTTGGGAACCATAGAGAGAATGCAAATAACATGACTTGTATTCAGAGTGACCTGGGCTCCAATCTTGATTTTAGCTTTTTGAGCTGAAACAAGATACTGAAATCTCTTTGAGCCCCAGGCACCTCTTACAGAAAAAAAAGGGGGGCGGGATGGCCCCACTTTGTGGTACTGATTTGAAGATTGGAGATAAATGTGTGTAAATCACCCTGCACATAGTAAATGTTGAGCAAATAGCAGGCAACGCAGTGAATATAACAAATGTAGACCACGCCCTTAATAAACAGCTTGACCTTGAGGTGCAGGAGAAACGGGTACTAAGGGTCGAAGAGGGACAGTGTTTGGTTTCGTCTCAGTTTTGTAAAATGGATGAGATTTGCGCCTGTCTATAACTGAGAAGCAAGAGAGGGAGCTGGGGTGTGATGAGCGTGAACATTTCTGAGTTGACAAGAGGAATTGTCTCCAAACCACAGGAGGAATGACCAGCTTCTGAAGGGAGGAGAAACCCCATGGAAAGAATTTACTTGGTACAGAAGCAGGACATCTGGGGGTTTCACTCTGAGTAATTTTAATTTTTTTCCATGAAGCAGAAGGCAATATCATTTGCCAACAGGGTAGAGTTCTTGAGAAGAGGTATAAGTTGGAAAAGAATGTGAAAGAAGTCTGAGGAATAGGACAGCCAGATGACAAAAGGTACAAAGAAAGATTAAGAGGAAGTGCCAAGATCTTAGCTTAGGTTGTAGACCACCAATTTTTTTTTCTGTAATACATATGGCTTGATTCAGCTAGCCTGTATAGTTGCAATTAATAGATTATACTACTGACACGTGCTGAATGGTTAATCTGTGCCAGGCATCCTACTGAGCATGGGTAATCTTCACAACAACCCTGGATGTACTACCATTCAGTAGCCCCATTTTACAGATGAAGAGCTGAGACTTAGAGACTTTTAACTAACTTGCCCCCTAGGTCACTTAGCTACTAAAGCAGGTTCTCAGCTTCAGGTCTGTCTGATCCCAGAGCTTCTGTTCTTAACGGCGGCACATGATGTATTAATTAGAATTAGGTTCTGGCGGTATATACAATGGAAAAATCCAAATAAGCAGATCAAACAGGGTTCAGGTTTGTTTCTTTTTTACATCAAGAAAGTTCAGAGTTAGGCAGTCCTGGGCTTGTTCAGCAATCACCAAATAGTCAAGTTCCTTCAGTCTTTTTGACGTGTCATCTTCAACACGTGGTTTCCATCCTGAGGGTTGTTTCATGGTCCAAAATGGCTCCTGGAGTTCCAACCCTCGTATCTGCATTCCAGAAAGCAAGAAGGTGCAAGAAGTAAAACAGTACATATCAGGGTCTACCCCTTTTTCTGAGGAGCTTTCCAGCAAATCCTACCTGATAACTTCTGCTTACATCTTGTTGATGGTTTCCCTCAATTCAAGAAAAAACTGGAACATGCCATCTCAAGGGCACATTTTGCTGTGCAGAATATGATTGAGCTTTGTTACTAAGGAAGAAGGAGAAGCAGATATTGCATAAGCATAAAAGTGTTTGCAACAGTAATGATTCCCACACATACTTGAAAATGTAAGGGGAAAGTTGCTTATTCTCCTTTCATCAACATGCCAGCTCAAGAGTTCTTGTTAAGTTTTCCAAATCCATGAAGGAGTGGGCCTGTTCTCTTGTGTGTGCATGCTAAGTCGCCTCAGTCATGTCCAACTCTTTGTGACCCTATGGACTGTAGCCCGCCAGGCTCCTCTGTCCATGGGATTCTCCAGGCAAGAATACTGGAGGGTCGCCATACCCTCCTCCAGGGGATCTTCCCAACCCAGGGATCAAACCCATCTCTCCTGCATTGCAGGTGGATTATTTAGCACTAGCGCCACCTGGGAAAGTGGACCTCACAGGAGAGTGCTTCAATAATGTTTTAGCGCAAAGGCTTAATTATTACATAAGTTAGGGGCCTTTTTTGGCTCCTAGTAACAGAAAACTGGACTCCAACTGACTTAAGTAATGAAAACCTTAACTGGATTAGCTGATGAAGTCCAGAGGCAGAGGGGGCCCTTGGAGATGTTTCAGGCAGAACGACTCCTGGTGAAAATGCTTCCTGGCCACATGCATAGGAAGGGAATGGGTCTGGTGCCCTCGGATTCTCCCAAAGCTCAAGGAACAAGCTTCCCACACATCTTCAGTCCAGATTCTCCTCATGGCTCAACAGCTCATGTGGAATAAGATGCCCCCTCTTTTTTTGTTTTTTCTTTTATTTTCCCCTTCCCCCTTTGGTAACCCAAAGTTTGTTCTCTAGGTCTGTGAATCGGTTTCTCTTTTGCAAACAAGTTCATTTGTATAAGCTTCTTTTTTAGATTCCACATACAAGTGATTTCATATAGTATTTGTCTTTCTCTGTCTGACTAAGTGACTCTGAATCACCTAGTATGATATACTCTAAGTCCATCCATGTTGTTGCAGATGGCGTTATTCTTTCTCATGGCTGAGTTGTATTCCACTGTGTGTACTACATCTTCTTTATCCATTCACGTCCTAATGCATACGTAGGTTGCTTCTAGTTCAGTTCAGTCTCTCAGTCATGTCCGATTCTTTGCGACCCCATGAACCACAGCACACCAGGCCTCCCTGTCCATCACCAACTCCCGGAGTCCACCTAAACCCATGTCCATCGAGTCAGTGATGCCATCCAACCATCTCATCCTCTGTCGTCCCCTTCTCCTCCTGCCCTCAATCTTTCCCAGCATCAGGGTCTTTTCAAATGAGTTGGCTGTTTGCATCAGGTGGCCAAATAATTGGAGTTTCAGCTTCAACATCAGACCCTCCAGTGAACACCCAGGACTGATCTCCTTTAGGATGAACTGGTTGGATCTCCTTGCAGTCCAAGGGACTCTCAAGAGTCTTCTCCAACACCACAGTTCAAAAACATCAATTCTTCTGTGCTCAGCTTTCTTTATAGTCCAACTCTCACACCCATACATGACCACTGGAAAAACCATAGCCTTGACTAGATGGACCTTTGTTGGCAAAGCCATGACTCTGACTCTAATAAACTGCCTAGGTTGGTCATAACTTTCCTTCCAAGGAGTAAGCACCTTTTAATTCCACGGCTGCAATCACCATCTGCAGTGATTTTGGAGCCCAGAAAAATAAAGTTAGCCACTGTTTCCACTCTTTTCCCATCTATTTCCCATGAAGTGATGGGACTGGATGCCATGATCTTAGTTTTCTGAATGTTGAGCTTTAAGCCAACTTTTTCACTCTCCTCTGATTTCACTTTCATCAAGAGGTTCTTTAGTTCCTCTTCACTTTCTGCCATAAAGGTGGTGTCGTCTGCATATCTGAGGTTATTGATATTTCTCCTGGCAATCTTGATTTCAGCTTGTGTTTCCTCCAGCCCAGCATTTCTCGTGATGTACTCTGCATATAAGTTAAATAAGCAGGGTGGTTGCTTTCACATCTTCGCTATTGTGAATAGTGCTATTAACATTGAGGTTCATGTATCTTTTTAAATTAGAGTTTTCTCTGGATATAAGCCCAGGGGTGGGATCACTGGATCACATGGTAGTTCTATTTTTAGTTTTTTTGAGGCACCTCCATGCTGTTCTCCATAGTGGCTATACTAGTTTGCATTCCCACCAACAGTGCAGGAGGGGTCCCTTTTCTCCACACCCTCTCCAGCATTTATTATTTGTAGACTTTTGATGATGGTCATTCTGACCAGGGTGAGGTGATACCTCATTGTAACTTTGATTTGTATTTCTCTAGTATTAGAGATGTTGAGCATCTTTTCATGTGCCTGTTGACCATCTGTATGTCTTCTTTGGAAAAACACCTGTTTAGGTCTTCTGCCCATTTTTTGATTGGGCTGTTTTTTTACTATTGAGTTTTATGCACCATTTGTAGATTTTAGACATGAAGCCATTGTCAGTCACATGATCTGCAAATATTTCTTCCTAGTCTGTAGGTTGTCTTTCCATTTTGTTTGGGGTTTAAGACTTCTCTTCTTGAATGGAGCATGAACAAGGTGAGAACACCTTTGCACTGATTGGACCCTGCCTCCCTTAAGTTGGGCTCAGTTCCCCCAACCACACTGCTAATGGGGTGGAGAGGGTGGACGATACTGGAGTATCAACCAGATATATACTTTTGCTCTTTTCCAGAACATATAAGTCAGAAGACGTTTTTGTATTCAGATCTTAGTATCACAAAATACAAAGTATTACAATATTTTTGACTGATGGCTGAAGACATCGTTGATTGCTTCTAAGTGAAACTATCTTGGAAACTGTAAAAATTGAATCTATTAAGTAAAAATGAATAAGTTCAGTAAAATGAAGGATGAGTTTATTAAGTAAAATTGAAAGAAATAGAGGGCGGGAATAGAGCTACACAACTTCATAATCATACTGTTATTTTGGGTAAGAGCTTCGTTTTTCCCATATACTAATATTGATATTTTTCTAAGAAAACTTTATGTGTAGTTAACTTTTACTCTTTATTTTTGAATTCACATCTTACTAAATTTTATGAAATAACATGAAGACTGTGTCTAGAACCCGAGAGTAATGAAAGTTGTGGGTTTTATGGCTTCTGGTTTCTACCACAGAGGGGCTTCTGAGACAGCAAACCCCTCTCTCCATCCCCTCCCTTACTCTCTCTTATGGGGGCAGGAGTGACTTATCTGAATGGTGAATTAGGGAGAAGAGATACAGCCAATCTGGAAAACTATAATTACCACACCTGTATTATTCAATCTACTTATATTGATTATTATTAGTATATTTGGATTTATTTATTTATATGCAAGAATGAATCGAGTTTAAAGAAAAATCCTTAAACTTTTTGATCTTTATTGGTTTAAAGATGTGAATCAATTTTTTCTTCTTATACTAGCTACCCTTGGAATTTTAACTTGCCTACCTCACTTTTGAAAATCTAAAGATAACTGATATCATTACTTCCAAATAATCTTCTAAGCCCAATAATCCCTTCCAGGTTTACATTGCTAGTGTGTTCTGACCAGTTTGTTCTATCTCAATTTTTAAACTCCACAAATAATACTGTAATAATAGTATTATTGGGCTATTACTAATAATACTAATACACTAATACACCTAATACTAATAATTGTATTAAGTGATGCTGGTGGTAAAGAACCTACCTACCGATGCAGGAGACATAAGAGATCCCCTGGGTCAGGAAGATGCCCTGAAGGAAGGCATGGCAACCCACCCAGTATTCTTGCCTGGAGAATCCCATGGACAGAGGAGCCTGGTGGGTTATGGTCCACAGGATCTCAAAGAGTTGGACACAACTGAAGAGACTTAGCATGTACAAGAACCAATGTTTGGTTAGAATGACCCTCACCTGGAGAAAAGGGAATCTTCCTACACTGTTGGTGGAAATGTAAATTGGTGCAGCCACTATGGAAAACAGTATCAAAAAACTAAAAGTAGAACTACCATATAACTCAACATTTCCACTCCTGGATATATATCCAAAGGAAACACAAGCACTCATTCAAAAAGATATTTGCATCTCAGTGCTTATAGTGGCACTATTTGCAATAGCCAAGACATAGACACAACCCACATTTCCAGATGAATGGATAAAGAAGATGTGGTACATATGTACAATGGAATAGTGGTCAACCATAAAAAAGAATGAAATGATACCATTTGTAGCAGCATGGATGGACCTAGAGATGATCATACTAAGTGAAGTAAGTCAGACCAAGAGAGACAAATACCATATGATACCACTAACAATATGAATCTAAAATATGACATATGACTTACTTATGAAACAAAAATGAACTTACTTATGAAACAGAAACAAATTCAAAGAAATAGAGAACATACTTGCAGTTGCCAGAGGGGAGGGGGCTTGGGGAGGGGCTGGGAGTTTGGGATTAGCAGACGCAAAGCAGGATATATAGGTGGATAGACAACAAGGTCCTTCCATATAGCACAGGGAGCTATATTCAATATCCTGTGATAAACCATTTTGGAAGAGCATATGAAAAAGAATGTATATGTGCAGATAACTGAATTGCTTTGCTGTACAATCTAAGTTAACACAACATTGTAAACCAACTATATTTCAGTAAAACTATGACAATCCTAGACAGTGTATTAAAAAGCAGAGCCATCACTTTGCCGACAAAGGTCCATATAGTCAAAGCTATGGTTTCTCCGGTAGTCATGTATGGATATGAGGGTTGGACCATAAAGAAGGCTGAGTGCTGAAGAATTGATGCTTTTGAATTGTGGTGCTGGAGAAGACTCTTAAGAGCTTCTTGGACAGTAAAGAGATCAAACCAGTCCATCCTAAAGGAAATCAACCCTGAATATTCATTGGAAGGATTGATGCTGAAGCTGAAGCTCCAATCCTTTGGCCACCTGATGCGAAGAGCCAGCTCATTGGAAAAGACCCTGATGCTGGAAAAGATTGAAGGCAAGAGGAGAAGGAGGTGACAGAGGATGAGATGGTGGGGTGGCATCACTGATTCAATGGACATGAGTTTTAGCAAATTCAGGGAGATAGTGAAGGACAGGGAAGCCTGGCATGCTGCAGTCCATGGGGTTGCAAAGAGTTGAACTGAACAATAATGACAACGTAAATGAGAAAGAATTACCCACATCTCATATATTTCTAGGATCATCTTTGTTCTTTGTGAAGCATATCCTTTGGAAAAATATTTCTTTTTATTTATCCTTCTTGGAAGTTATTGGGATTCCTGCCTAGGTGATTACTGTCCTTCACCAGTTATGCAAAGTTCTCAGCCATGGTTACCATTAATATTCCCTCTCCCACTTTCTGTTACCTCCTTCTGGAACTCTGCTAGGATGGATGGCTATTTCTTACTTCCAGCATAAATCTTAACCAGGCTTTCATAGTCTCTATCTAGTTTGTTTCTGGGTTCTGTTCTTTGAAATTTCTCCAGAGTCATCTTCTAGTTCAGTGTTCCAACTCTATTAAGCTGCCTAAATTTTCTGTTTTTACCTAATATTTTATTATGATCACTTCCAAAAAACAGATGTTAAAAGAATTTTACACTAAACTCCCATATACCCTCAGCCTATATTCTGCAGTTAACATTGAACTGTCCTTGCTTTATCAAAAATCCACCCCTTTGTGGACCCATTAATCCAACTTTTTCTGTGACATCAAAGTATGCTGCAGCATCCTTGAGCTTATTCCCAATTGTCCCATCTAGTGTTTATTTTTGATTCTCATTTTTTCCATTCTAGAAAGTTCACTTGTTCCTTTTCCATATCTACTTCGTCACTTCTGATGTTCTCCACTCATCATGCCTCTTTCCAATTTTCCTTCTCTTATTTCTTAAACATATTAAACTTTTTTTTTTTTTTTACCTTATAGTCTACATCTGAGGCTGCTGGACTTAACAACTAAAATTACAGGTCACCAAGTTAAATTTGAATTTCAGGTAAATGAAACATTTTTAGTATAACTCAAGTATTGCGGGAATATGCTTAAATTGTGTTCATGACTTATGTGAAGTTCACATTCAACTGAGTGTGCTGCATTTTTGCCTGGCTCCTATCTGATTCCTATCCCTGGAGTATTTTTAGGATTGGTTTATTTATTTTGCCCAATCTTGTTTCCTTGTGTACTTTGTCATTTGGGGTTGTTGGCTTATCTTTGTTAAAATTTCTCTGCCAGATTCCTTCCCAGGCCTAGGCCAGAGAACGTTACATTCGCTTCTGCCAGATGTATGGAGCACTGTAGATCTGGCCCACTTTACAATTTACAGCTGATGGTTTTCTGGCCTGTGCAAAGAGTCACAGTTGGGCCAGGAACCCTCAAAAAGAAACTAGTGGCCACAAAGTGTCAATGGAAGCTTTTTCTTTCTTTAAAAAAAAAACAAAAACAACTTCAGTATAAAGGTAACATGGAACCCACCTTTGTTAATATCTGTCTCTTCTAGGGGTGTATTCTCCTCACTCAAAGGCTTACCTTTTCTGAGTCCTGGGATAGGGGACTCTGCACCCCCACACAGACCCCACACCTAGTACCAGGTACCCTGGGTCCTTAACGCAGCAGATTCGAAGCTCACATCCTTCCTCCTACGAACTTCGTGCTGGTTTGTTCCTGGCATCAGAGGAATTCCCCTTGAATTCTTCAGATGCATTCATTTATTTCAAAGAGAGATTTTCATATTTTGGTTAGCTTCTTAAATGTTTTGCAGAGCCTCTGGCTTACTTTATTGCCGGAAACCTGTGTTCCTTAGTCATCAAACAATCTTGACTTTAAAAAAGTTAAAGAGTTGCTTAAGGGTAAAGGTTGCTTAAATATGAAGATCTAAACCAGCCCATCCTATCTGCTTGGTTATGAATGAGCGTAAAACAAAAGGAGCAGAATTTTTTTCAGAATTCTATCTATCTTACTTTAAGAAGTGAATCTTTTTCAACGTATACCACATAACATAGGAAGTAGCCACATTAAAAATAAAAACCCAGGAACTTCCCTGGTGGTCCAGGGGTTAAGAATCTGCCTGCCCATGCAGGGGACACGGATTTGATCCCTGGTCCGGAAACTAAGATCCCATGTGGCTCAAGTAAGCCCACAGGTACTGAGGGCATGTCCCCAACTACTGAACCCACATGCTGCAACTCCTGAAGCCCACACACCGAGATCCCGTGCGCCACACAAGAAGCCACCATAAAGAGAAGCCTGTGCTCTGCAAAGCGAGAGTCTGCTCGCCACAACTAGAGAAAGCCTGCCTGCAGCAACGAAGACCCAGTGCAGCCAAAGATAAATAAACCTTCAAAAAAAAAAAAACCCCCAAAACCCAGACAAAGCAACTGGAATGACCCGCTTCACCAGTTCAGTGCACATATAATGCCACTTCCCTTGAACATGCAAAGTCATCCAGCATATTGGGCAAAGGACCAGAGACTCTGATGGAGGTCAGAGACCCCATTTCCATTACTGCAGCATCCACTCCCTGCCTGCGTTCTCCAGGTGCAGGCTCTTTATTTCACATCTAAGCACTCAGCCTTAGCTCCTCAGACTCTCCCCCAGGGCCCGGACGACTCATGAGGGGGCATGTCCAGCCTTGACCACGTGACACTGCTCCTGGGCACACTGCCACCTTGATAGTCTAGCCTGTGTTTGGGTTCAGATTCCCCTTCCTTCAGAATAAGTGACTTCCCAGGGACAATGGGAATCTTATCCTGATGGAGAACTTCAGACAGGCCTGACTCAAGAGAGCTGACATACCCTGACATGGTACCTCCAGAGGGGAGAAATGTGTGCATGAGGGTCTTGATTCCATAATACCCTGGATGGGAAGTCTTGGTCTCTATGCAAAATTTCTTCTCCCCTTGGCATTTAGCAAGGAGTAGTGGGAAGGGCAACTTTTGTCAGGTTACTCACAAATGCTCACAAAAAAGCACATATGATTTTCCCTGGTGGTCCAGTGGCTAAGACATCACACTCCCAATGCAGGGGCCCTTGGACTGATTCCTGCTCAGGGAACTATTAGATCCCACGTGCCACAACTAAAGATCCTGCTTGCCACAACTAAAACCCAGCATAGCTAAGTAAATAAATAAATATTTTTTTAAAAAAGAATGCTCAGGCTATATGCTATCTCAGAGCTGAATGTGTTCATGTGTGTTTACTCTTTGCAACGCCAGGCTCCTCTGTCCATGGGGTTTCCCAGGCAAGAATAATGAAGAGGGTTGCCGTTTCCTTCCCCAGAGCAGCTTCCCGTGTCTCTTGCATTGAAGGCAGATTCTTTACCCCTTGAGCCATCGAACCTAATTAAGAAGGTCTACTCAAGTGATTGGTGCTAGAAAAAAAAATTTACTCCCAAGATGAGGTTCCATATGATTTACAATACTAGGCCTCAAAGCAGATGGAAACGTTTAACTGATAGTTTGTACCTTAAAAATATGGACAACTCTTTACTTCACCATAAAACCTTACGGAGTGTCTTCCCAGAGATTGTTAGTTACAAGGAGAAGCTCAGTAACTCTACAGCAGTGAAACCAGACAATAACTTGCTCAGGGGATCAAAATGAACGTCACAAATGAAACATCTATATTTTTTTTTTTAAAAAAGAGAGATCTCAAATCAGCAACGTAGCCTTACAACTTAAGAAATTAGAAAGAGGAGAGAAGAAACCCAAAACAAGCAGAAGGAGGGAAATAACAAAGGCCAGAGTGCAAATAAATTAAATAGAGGGTAGAAAAAACAAGAGAGGATATCATAACGGAGCCAAAGTTTGGTTCTTTAGAAGATCAACAGGGGGGACTTCCCCAGTGGTGCAGTGGATAGGAGTCCACCTGCCAAGGCAGGGGGCATGGTTCGATCCCCGGCCCGGGAGGATTCCACACACCGCGGAGCAGCTGAAGCCCCTGCGTCACAACTATTGGAGTCTGTGTGCTGCAGCTACTGGAGTCCATGCTCTGCAACAAGAGAAGCCACCGCAGTGAGCAGCCCGAGCGCTGTAACAAAGAGTGTTCCCTGCTTGCTGCAACTAGAGAAAGCCTTCACGCAACAACAAGGCCTGAGAGCAGCCAAAAATAAATTGATTAATTAACTTAAATAAAAAGATCAACAGGGAGACTTCCCCTGTGGCCCAGTGGTTAAAAATCTGCCTTCCAATGCAGAGGCCATGGGTTCGGTCCCTGGCCAGGGAACTAAGATCCCACATACTTTGGGGCAACTAAGCCCAGGCACCACAAAGAAGACCCAATGCCGCCAAAATAAAAATAAAAGTAAATAAATGTAATAAACAGATTAACTTGAAAAAGAATTAAAGATCAACGGAATTGATAAACCTTTAGCCAAACTATAGAATGAAAAACAGAGAACATTCAAATTACTATATTTGAATGAAAAAAGGACATCACTCCAACTTTATGGGGGTGGGGCGAGAAGAAAGGATTAGAAAGGAATACTATGAACACCTGTATGCATCTAAGTTAGATAACTAGGTAAAATGGACAAAATTCCAGAAAGACAAAAAGTATTCAAACTGGCAAGATAAAAAAAAAAAAAAAGAAAATCTGAATGACAAATTTATAGATTGGATTAGTAATTTTAAAACTTCCCACAAAGAAAATCTCAGGCCCAGATGATTGTACTGGTGAAAGCTACCAAATATTTGGGATTCTCTCATAGTTCAGACGGTAATAAATCTGCCTGCAGTGTAGGAGACCAGGGTTCGATCCCTGGGTCAGGAAGATCCCCTGGAGAAGGCAATGGCAACCCACTCCAGTATTCTTGCCTGGAAAATCCCATGGACAGAGGAGCCTGGTGGGCTATGCGTACGTTCCATGGGGTCACAAGATTTGAACACGACTTACGAGACCAAACCACCACCACCAAACATTTAAAGAATTGTATGAATCCTTTACAAACTCTTCCATAATGTAGAATAGAATATAACACTTCCATCACTCAGTGCAGACCAGTGCTACCCTGATTCCAAAATCAGACAAAGATATCATAAGAAAGGGGGGGAAGACCAAACAAATTAGACGAAAAGCCCTTATGAATATAGAAGTAAAAATTCTCAGCAAAATACCACCAAACTGAATCCAGCAACATGTAAAAAGGATTATATACCATGATCAAGTGGGACTTATTCTAGGAATTCCAGGTTGGTGTAAAATATGGAAATCAAGTAACATAATATACCAAAGTAGTAAAATTAGGGCAAAAACCATTTGATCATCCCAACAGATGCAGATAAAGACTTTGACAGAATCTAATACCCTTTCATGATAAAAATGCTCAACAAAATAAGAGTAGAAAGGAACATCCTCAATCTGGTAAAGCACATCCATAAAAACTCACAGCTATCATACTTAATGTTTAAAACCTGAATGCCTTTCCTACTAACATCAGTAGCAAGACAAGGATGTCTGTTCTCATGGCATCTATTTCACATTGTACTGGAGTTTCTAGCTAGGGCAATCAGACATCAAAGAAATAAAAGGCACGAGGTTGGAAAAGAAGTAAAACAGATGACATGACCTTGTATATAGAAAATACTAAGGAATTAAAATATATAAGAGGTAATACATGTGGTCAGCAAGTTTGCAGGATACAAGATCAATATATAAACATAAATTGTATTTTTATAATAGCAATGAGCATTGCAAAAAATGTAATTAACAATTCCATTCAGAATACCATCAAAAAGAACAAAATACACATAAGTTTAACAAAAGAAGATGTATGCTGAAAACCATGAAACACTGTTGAAAGATACATAATAAAATCTCATAAATGGAAAGACCTTTCATGTTCACAGATAGAAAGGCTTAATATTGTTAAGATGGCAATATTCTCCAAATTGCTCTGCAGATTCAACTTAATCTAGTCAAAATTCCACCTTCATTCTTTATGGAAACTGACAAACTGATCCTAAAATACACATGGAAATCAAAAGACCTGTAAGAATCAAAATAATCTTCAAAAAGAAGAACAAAGTTGGAGGATTCATAATTTACAACTTCAAAACTTATTACAAATCTTCCATAATCAAGATGGTATGGTAATGGTTTACAGGCAGACATATAGATCCATTGAGAGTTGACAGTCAAGAAAGAAACCTTTACCTTTATGGTCAATCAAATTTGGATAAGAGCTAAAACAATTTAATTGTCTTTTCAACCAAATGTACTAGGAAAACTGGATATCTGCATGCAAAAGAATATAGCTGAACCCCTAGTTCAAATGGTACACAAAAAATAACCCAAATGGATCAAACACCTAAATAGAAAAGCCAAAATGATAAAACTCTTACAATGAAACATAGGAATAAATCTTCATGACCCTGGATGAAGGAATAATGGTTTCTTAGACATAATGTCAAAGGTGTAAGTAATAAAAGAAAAAATTTGATAATTTGGACTACATGAGAATTAAAACTGTTGAACTGTATACTTTGTAATTTTTATTTCTGTGGTTGTTAAATTGTACACTTTAAATGGGTAAATTTATCAGTATGTGAATTATATCTCAACAAAGTTGTTTCTAAAAAATAAACTTCATAAATGAGGAACAAGTAGAATTCGCATAGCTCTAAAGATGATACCCTGAGAAGGATATATCACTTTTGGAGTATTCTGGATGGGTATGAGTAACCAGAATTTAATCCTGAATAAAAGAGGCAAGATACAAAATCAAAAAACAAACAAGAAAGCACACAAGTTAGAGAATCAGAGAGCAGCAGTTCAGTTCAGTTTCAGTTCAGTTGCGTCCGACTCTTTGCGACCCCATGAACCGCAGCACGCCAGGCCTCCCTGTCCGTCACCAACTCCCAGAGTCTACCCAAACTCATGTCCATTGAGTTGGTGATGCCATCCATCCATCTCATCCTCTGTCGTCCCCTTCTCCTCCTGCCCTCAATCTTTCCCAGCATCAGAGTCTTTTCAAATGAGTCAGCTCTTCGCATCAGGTGGCCAAAGTATTGGAGTTTCAGCTTCAGCATCAATCCTTCCAATGAATATTCAGGATTGATTTCCTTTAGGATGAACTGGTTGGATCTCCTTGCAGTCCAAGGGACTCTCAAGAGTCTTCTCCAACACCACAGCTCAAAAGCATCACTTCTTCGGCACTCAGCTTTCTTTATAGTCCAACTCTCACATCCATACGTGACCACTGGAAAAACCATAGCCTTGACTAGACAAACCTTTGCTGACAAAGTAATGTCTCTGCTTTTTAATATGCTGTCTAGGTTAGTCATAATTTTCCTTCCAAGGAGTAAGTGTCTTTTAATTCCACAGCTGCAATCACCATCTGCAGTGATTTTGGAGCCCCCCAAAATAAAGTCAGCCACTGTTTCCCCAACTATTTCCCATGAAGTGATGGGACCAGATGCCATGATCTTAGTTTTCTGAATGTTGAGCTTTAAGCCAACTTTTTCACTCTCCTCTTTCACTTTCATCAAGAGGCCCTTTAGTTCTTCTTCACTTTCTGCCATAAAGGTGGTGTCATCTGCATATTGATATTTCTCCCAGAGATCTTGATTCCAGCTTTTGCTTCATCCAGCCCAGCATTTCTCATGATGTACTCTGCATATAAGTTAAATAAGCAGGGTGGCAATATACAGCCTTGACATACTCCTGTTCCTATTTGGAACGAGTCTGTTGGTCCATGTCCAGTTCTAACTGTCACTTCCTGACCTGCATACAGGTTTCTCAAGAGGCAGGTCAGGTGGTCTGGTATTCCCATCTCTTTCAGAATTTTCCACAGTTTATTGTGATCCACACAGTCAAAGTCTTTGGCATAGTCAATAAAGCAGAAATTGATGTTTTTCAGGAACTCTCTTGCTTTTTCAACGATCCAGCAGATGTTGGCAATTTGATCTCTGGTTCCTCTACCTTTTCAAAAACCAGCTTGGACATCTGGAAGTTCATGATTCATACATTGCTGAAGCCTGACTTGGAGAATTTTGAGTATTACTTTACTAGCGTGTGAGATGAGTGCAATTGTGCGGTAGTTTGAGCATTCTTTGGCATTGCCTTTCTTTGGGATTGGAATGAAAACTGACCTTTTCCAGTCCTATGGCCACTGCTGAGTTTTCCAAATATGCTGGCATATTGAGTGCAGCACTTTCACAGCATTGTCTTTTAGGATTTGAAATAGCTCAACTGGAATTCCATCACCTCCACTAGCTTTGTTCGTAGTGATGCTTTCTAAGGCCCACCTGACTTCACATTCCAGGATGTCTGGCTCTAGGTGAGTGATCACACCATCGTGATTATCTAATTCATGAAGATCTTTTTTGTATAGTTCTTCTGTGTTTTGTTGCTACCTCTTCTTAATATCTTCACCTTCTGTTAGGTCCATACCATTCCTGTCCTTTATTGAGCCCATCTTTGCAGGAAATGTTCCCTTGGTATCTCTAATTTTCTTGAAGAGATCTCTAGTCTTTCCCACTCTATTGTTTTCCTCTATTTCTTTGCACTGATCCCTGAGGAAGGCTTTCTTATCTCTCCTTGCTATTCTTTGGAACTCTGCATTTAAATGGGTGTATCTTTCCTTTTCTCCTTTGTTTTTCACTTCTCTTCTTTTCACAGCTATTTGTCAGGCCTCCTCAGGCAACCGTTTCACTTTTTTGCATTTCTTTTTCTTGGGGATGGTCTTGATTCCTATCTCCTGTACAATGTCATGAAACTCTGTCCACAGTTCATTAGGCACTCTGTCTATCAGATCTGGTCCCTTAAATCTATTTCTCACTTCCAGTGTATAATCATAAGGGATTTGATTTAGGTCATACCTGAATGGTCTAGTAGTTTTCTCCACTTTCTTCAATTTAAGTCTGAATTTGGCAATAAGGAGTTCATGATGTGAGCTACAGTCAGCTCCCGGTTTTGTTTTTGCTGACTGTATAGAGCTTCTCCATCTTTGACTGCAAAGAATATAATCAATCTGATTTTGGTGTTGACCATCTGGTGATGTCCATGTGTAGAGTCTTCTCTTGTGTTGTTGGAAGAGGGTGTTTGCTATGACCAGTGCGTTCTCTTGGCAAAACTCTATTAGCCTTTGCCCTGCTTCATCCTGTACTCCAAGGCCAAATTTGCCTGTTACTCCAGGTGTTTCTTGACTTCCTACTTTTGCATTCCAGTCCCCTCTGATGAAAAGGACATCTTTTTTGGGTGTTAGTTCTAAAAGGTCTTGTAGGTCTTCAAAGAATCATTCAGCTTCAGCTTCTTCAGTGTTACTGGTCAGGGCACAGACTTGGATTACCATGATATTGAATGGTTTGCCTTGAAAATGAACAGAGATCATTCTGTCGTTTTTGAGATTGCATCCAAGTACTGCATATCGGACTCTTTTGTTGACTATGATGTCTAGTCCATTTCTTCTAAGGGATTCCTGCCTACAGTAGTAGATAAAATGGTCATTTGAGTTAAATTCACCCATTCCAGTCCATTTTAGTTTGCTGATTCCTAGAATGTCGATGTTCACTCTTGCCATTTCCTGTTTGACCACTTCCAATTTGCCTTGATTCACGGACCTCATAATCCAGGTTCCTATGCAATATTGCTCTTTACAGCATCGGACCTTGCTTCTATCACCAGTCACATCCACAACTGGGTATCGTTTTTGCTTTGGCTCCATCTCTTCATTCTTTCTGGAGTTATTTCTCCACTGATTTCCAGTAGCATATTGGGCACCTACCGACCTGGGGAGTTCATCTTTCAGTGTCTTATCTTTTTGCCTTTTCTTACTGTTCATGGGGCTCTCAAGGCAAGAATACTGAAGTGGTTTGCCATTCCCTTCTCCAGTGGATCACATTCTGTCAGAGAGCATGCAAGGAGAAAAAAAACCAGGGGGAGGGGACTTATTCATATCCTCAGAGAGATAAAGTTAGTGCTATATTCATGAAACAAGAAAGGGATGCTATGAACAGGAACATTAAGAAAATAAAAAACAGCTCTTAGAAACTGAATACGTGTTAGTGGAAATGAGGAGCTCAAAAAATGTATTGGAAAATTAGTTTTGGAAATTTCCCCCAAAATCTTGAAAAAAGACAAAGAGACAGAAAATTAGACTAAGTGAGAAAGTAAGAGGATCTGTCCAATGACTCCCAAACCTAAGGAATAGAAGGTGCAGAAGGAGGAAATGTAGAAGCAGCAACAGTAGTCTCTTGGAGCTTGGGGAGGAGGAAAAGGAGGAAAACATTAAAAGTACAGTAAATATTCTATTTATTAACCTCATTATATTTAGGGGTGTGTGTGTGTGTGTGTGTGTGTGTGTGTGTTTTAGAAGGAGAGACAGAGGGAGAGATGTGCTGTCGATGTTCACCCTATCATTATTCTGTAAATTGCACGTTTTATATGATTTTTCTATTAGAGTGCTTGTTTGATATATTTCACAACAAAAAGTTTCTTTCAAAAGACAGTAAGCAAAATCATTGGCATTTTGCTCAAACCTTCTATTTTCCTTAATCAAGGGTTTATCAACAGTGGCAGACTAATTTAAAACAATTTTTTCCTGAAGGAGTTTTTTTTTTTTTCCCGAAGGAATTTCAATAGTTCTTCTAAAATCCATTTTATTTATCTATCTTGGCTGTGCTGTGTGGCATGTAGGATCTTAGTTCCCTGACCAGGGATTGAACCTACTCCCACTGCAGTCTTAACCTCTGCTCGGAATCTTAACCACTGGATAGCCAGGGAAGTCCTAAAGTCCATTTTTAAATGCCCAAGTAGCTCCATGTGGTTGGAGGAAGGAGGAAAGTAAGAGAGGTCGGGAGATGAGTTTCCAGAAGCAGACAATGCCAGATCATGAAAGACTGGAATGCTAAAAGCATCCTGACCTGCAGAGGTCCTAACTCCACCCGGAGGAGAACCAGGCACCTGCAGCTGATGGTTTCCAGCTCCCAGCCTTTCCTCAGCAAAGTGACTGGGAAGACAGAGCAACTTAGTAACAAGTAATGTGCAGGCACAAGCAAATGTCTCAGGTTCTTAGAGCAAGCAAAGTGCTTATTCTTTGTTTGTTAAAGAAGCAATTCTTCTTCAAAATTATGTTTTTATCATAAAATTTAAGTTTTTCTTTAAAAAAAGAAACAGCTTTTGGCTTGCAACTGGGTCATTAGACAGCATGTAACCTATGCTGCCTTACCTGGACCAGGTGTTAGCTGGTCCAATTAGCTGTTACATTACTCTTGCCCAGAGGTGCTACATCAAAAAAAAAAAAAAAAAAAGGAATATGTATGTATAATAGGGACTATGCCTGAACAGGTCCTGAAAGATAATTGTTTCGAGAGCAAATGATCATATTTGCTGTATGTCTGCTCATGTCACACTCTGGTCCCTGCTGGACTGTGGACACTGTTGTGTCTCTGGCTGAGGAGAAACTATTTTGAGCCTGATTGAGAGATGGTTCTTGTGTCGGAGCCCCTCTCAGAGTTGTCTTGAAAGACAAGGAGGCAGAAAAATCCTCCCAGGGGCTGAACATTAAGCAACACATCTCTGTATCTGCTCTAACCAGCAGAAGAGATTAGCCTGAACTAATGGATACCTGGGCAAAGGCTAGTGTCTTGACCGGATGACCAGTGACTTGGAATGACCATGGTGGAGAGTTTGCTGGCAAGGAGCTTTGGGCCAAAACGATGCAACTAATTGGTGCCCAGGTAAATTCTTACCAAGGGTCCTCCACTGTGAAGAAGGCTCATAAAAATCAGTTTAGCAAGACGACTTATTGCGAATGCTGGTCAGTTTCCTTTTCTGACCATTTCAGTGCCTGCTCATGAATAAAGTGGTAATGGTGTCAAGACAGAAGCTGTGCAAAACCTCATCAATAAGGACTTGCCCTCATCAGAGCCAGCCTTTTGTATCATGAGCTAATTGCCACTGCTGAGTGTCTGACAGGCCAGTGGCAACAATCCTTAGCTTCCCAGTATGGTACCAACTACCAAGGATGTCAGTTGCCACTTGGTAGTAGGTTGATTACCCACCCTGGGACATCCTCAGTTACCAAGGGGGCAGGAATCCACCCCAACAAGATGGATACTTCTTCTGAATTTGCATTTAAAAAAAATTTTAGTTATTTATTTTTGACTGTGCTGGGTCTTTGTTTCTGGCGCAGGTTTTCTCTAGTTGCGGCAAGCGGGGGTTACTCTCTGGTTGCAGTGCATGGGCTTCTCACTGAGATGCTGTCTTGTCGAAGAGCACGGGCTTCAGTAGCTGCAGTGCATGGGCTTAGCTGCCCACTGGCATGTAGGGTCTTTCCAGACCAGGGATCGAACCTCTGTCCCCTGCATTGGCAGGTGATTCTTAACCAGTGGACCACCAGGGAAGTCTTGGATTCGTTTTCTTAGTTATCCTTCTAACACCATCATCTGGGGACTTACAGAACACATACTGTCATAGTACTCCCAAAAGATATTACTTCTTTTTTTTTTTGTATATATTTATTTGGCTGCACCAGGTTTTAGCCGTGGCAGATGGGGGATATATATATATATACATACACATATGTATACATACGTGTGTGTGTGTGTGTGTGTGTCTGTGCATAACTTAGTAGGCAAACATTTTTCCACAAAGAAAAACTAGGTCTGGATGGTTTTACTGGTGAAATTTGTTACTGGTGATTTCCAAATGTTTAAAGAACAGATAATTTTACCTTACAAAACCATCTAGAGAATAGAAAAAGAAGCAACTATCCTTTCTCATTTCATGAGACAAGCACAACTTTGATACCAAAATGTGAAAGAAGAATTCAAGACAGGAAAAGGATAGATCGGATTCACTTGTGGACATAATCACACAAATCCTAAACAATTTACTTATGCACGTACATACTGCTATTTATAAAAAGATAATATATCATGACCAAGTTGAGTCTGTCCCAGGATGCAAAGTGGATTTAACATTAGAAAAACAGTCGCTGCCATTCATTGCCTTCACAGGTTAAAGGAGAAAAATTAATGACAATGTCATTAGTTACAGAACAGGCATTTGACAAAATCCAGCATTTGGTAATAAAGACTCTTAGCAATGTGGAAATAGAAGGGAAGTTCCTCATTCTTATTAAGGAGTATCTTTAAAAACTATAGCAAATATTCTCAATTTGAAAGTATTTCTTTTGCAAGATTAGAAGAAAGACAAGGGAGAAAACTATCACCACACAAATGATAAAAAGATTTATGTAATTTATATTATATAAATTTATATATATATATATATACACTTATACATAAAAATTTTATAATAGGAACTTCTGTTCATCTAGAGACACCACTAAGAAAACTGAAATGACAAGATTAAAAACTAGGGAAAACAATATACGACATATATAACTGACATGTACAGGGACCTGGAAAATATGCAGAATTAAGAGAGATGCAAGTAATGCAACAGAAAAACAAAAGATTAGAACAAAATACTTCACAGAAAACTCAAATGGCCAATAAATGTATTTTCTAAAAAAGGTCAGTCCCACTAGTGATCAGGGAAAATGCACATTAAAATACCACAATAATAACAATACTAACAAGTGTGCTTATTATATAATGCAGACTATTTTAGTGCTATGACTATAGCAACCAACTTTAAACTCTCACAACAGACCTATGTGATAGTATGGTAGCTGTCAGTACTGATGTGTGTTGCGGGAGAAAACTTGGAAAGTCATAAAGTCAGACAGTAAAACACCTTCAACTCTGTTCATTTTCAAAGCTGTCTGGCGCTTCTACATCTTTTGTAGCTCCAAGAGAATTTCAGGATCTGCTTGTCAGTTTGTAGAAATGAATCCTGCTCGGATTGAGTTCAAGGGCACTGAATATATAAATCAATCTGGGGATAACTGACATCTTAATGTATCTTTCTAGTTTCTTAGGGTTTCTTTAATATTTTTGGCAGTATTTTGTATTCAATAAACATATCTTGCACATTGTCAGGTTTACTCCTAAGTTATGTCATATTTTTGATATGACTATTTTCATCTCTAATTGTTTGCTGCTGGTATATAGAAATAAAATATATCTGTAACTGTAGTAATATACACATAACATAAACTTCACCATCTTAATCATTTTGGGGGTGGGGTCATGCTCGCTGGGCCACATGGCTCATGGGATCTTAATTCCCCAACCAGGGATCAAACCCAGACCCTGGGCAGTCAAAGTGCAGAGTCCTAACCTCTGGACCAGCAGAAAATCCCCAATCTTAACCATTTTAAAATGCCAAGTTCAGGGGAGTTCAATCCCTGGGTCAGAAAGATCCCCTGGAGAAGGAAATGGCTATCCACTCCAGTTTTCTTGCCTGGGGAATCCCATGGACAGAGAAGTGTGAAAGGCTACAGCCCATGGAGTTGGAAGAGTCGGACACAACTGAAGCAACTTAGCACTGTTTTACGTATAGTCAGATTCCACTTGCTAAAACTTTTGAAAGGAATTTGCATCTGCGCATGCACATTCAGGAAGGACATTTTTTTTTTTTTTAGTAATGCTTTCGTCTAGTATTGGAATCTGTGTAACGCTGGCCTCAGAAAATAAGTTGGGAGATATTCTCCTACAATTTTCTGGAAGAATTTATGTATAACTGGTTTTATTAAGTGTTTGGTAGGATTTACCAGTGAGAACAATGCCTGAAGTATCTTTGTGGAAGGTTTTAAAACTATAAACTCCAATTCTTTGATAGATGTAGGATTATTTGAATGATTTCTTCTTGTATATCTTTTAGTAGACTATGTCATTCAAGGAATTTTCCCATTTAATCTAAGTTGTTCAATGTTGTGGTGTAAGGTTGTTCATATTATTTCTTATTCTTTTAATGCGTGTAGGATCTTTCATTCTTTTATATGTAATCTATTTTGGCCTTGCTGCATAGCACGTGGGATCTTGGTTCCCCAACCAGGGATTGAACTTGTGCCTCCTGCAATAGAGGCACAGAGTCCTAGTCACTGGACAACTGGGAAATTCCTGGATCTTTCACTCTTTATATTGCTAATTCATGTCTTATCTTTTTGCTTTCCTGGCCAGTCTCCTTAGAGTTTAATTGATTTCATTAATCTTTACAGCAAACCATCTTTCAGTTTCATTGATTTTTTCTTTTGCCTCCATGCTTTTCATTTCATTGATTGCAACTCTTTATTACTTCCTCCCTTCCATTTACTATGGGGTTATTTGCTTTTCTTTCTCTAATTTCTAAATGTAAAAGCTTGATTAATTGATTTGAGATGTTTCCACGCTTCTAATATAACTGTTTCGTGCTCTCAATGTCCCTCTAAGCACTGATTTAGTTGCACATTATGATATGTTTCATTTTTATTCATTAAAACACTTTCTAATATCTCTTTTAATTTCCTGGTTGACCCATGTGTTGCTTGATTTGCAAACATTTGCTGATTTTCCAGATACACTTCTGTAATTAATATCCAGCTTAATTTCATTTTATCAGAGATCACATTGTGTACAATTTCAATCATCTTAAATATAGTAAAATTAGTTTTATGACCCAGAATATAATCTATTATGACCCAGAATATTTTGTGTACACTAGTGAGCATGTGGATTCTTCTGTTGCTGGTACAGTGTTCTATAAATCTCAGTTAGTTGACATTATTTCTCATGTTTTCTATATCATTACTCATTTTCTTTCTACTGATATTTTTGATCAATTATTGATATGAGACTGTTGAAATTTTAACTCTAATTGTAGATTTGTCTCTTTTTGTTTTCTCCTTTTTTGCTTATTTCGAAGGTCTGCAAGTACATTTATGATTGTCAAATCCTCTTGATGAATTGACCCTTTTATCATTCTAAAATATTCATTTTTATTCCTGGTTAATAAACCTCATTCTAAAATCACCTTTTTTATATTAATACATCCATTCCAGTGTTCTTTTTCAAATCTTAATTTGTTATAATATCACTTCTGTCTTAAGTTTTGGTCTTTTGACCACAAGGCATGTGGGATCTTAACTTCCCAACCAGGGACTGAACCCACACACCCTGCTTTGGAAGGCAAAGTCTTAACCACTGTACCACCAGGGAAGTCCCTCCAGTATTCTTTTTTTTTTCCTCCAGTATTCTTTTGATTAATGTTTGCCTGGTGTATCTCTTCTCATTCTTTATTACTAATTTGTCTTTGTATTTAAAATTTCTTCCTTATAGACACCACACATTTGGCTCATACTTTTATCCCATCTGATTATCTGTACCTTTTACTTGGATGTTTATACCATATATATTTAGTATAATTGCCAACATGGTTGAATTTAAATCTATCATTTTTGCAACAGTTTTCTATTTGTCTCTTCTGTTCTTTGCTCCTTTTTTCTTCTTTCCCTGTTTCCTGGACTGAATAATTTTGTGACTCCATTTTATTTCTAGTATTGGACTAGTAACTATACCTCAGATTTATTATTATTCCTTGTAGTGGTTGCTCTAGAATTTATAATATGCATCTTCAGCTTACCCCAGTACCTGCAAATATTATGCATTACTGTATGTGTAGTGTAAAACCCTGTGACAGCTACTTCCATCTCCCCTAACAACCCCATCATCCACTTTATTCTACTTATGCCTTAAGCTCCATGTGTGTTGTTTTCAATTTGCCTTTAAATCAATCATAAGATTTTAAAAAAAATTTTTCTTATCCAGACATTTCTCATTTCTAGTACTATCTTTCTACAAACCGACATTTCCATCTAATAAAGGATATACCCTGTCCTCTTCTTTCTGAAGAAATGTTTTCCACACTTCTGGCCGTTCAGGTCAGTGGTGATAACTGTCTTAGCCTTTTCTTTATGTGTCTGAGAAACTCGCTATTTTGCCTTCATTCCTAAGAGACTTTTTTTTTTCTGAATACGGAATTTCAGGTCGATTTTTAATCTTTCAATATTCAAAAGATTTCTTTTCTCCTTCTCAATTATATAGTTTCTAATGATAAGCCTAATGTAATTCTGTATAGCTTTATATATAAAGTGGGCTTCCCTTGTGGCTCAGCTGGTAAAGAATCTGCCTGCGATGTAAGAGACCTTGGTTCGATCCCTGGGTTGGGAACCCTGGAGAAGGGAAAGGCTACCCACCCCTGTATCCTGGCCTGGAGAATTCCATGGACTGTATAGTCAGCCATGGGGTCGCAAAGAGTCGGCCATGACTGAGCGACTTTCACTTTATATATAATGTGTCTTTTATTCCTCTGGTAAATGTTAAGATTCTTCTCTTTACCACTGATGCTCAGTAACTTTAGCATAACGCGCCTTGGTGTGGTTATGGTTTTGTTTATTGTGCTTGGTCTTCATTAAACTCCTTGAGTTTGTGGATTCATGGTTTTCATTCAATTTGGGAGTATTTCAGCCATTATTGCATCAAATCTCTCTCCTAACCCCCAATAAAGGGTAAGTACAGCCTCAATACTAAGATGATACCCTCCTGTGGACTCTACCCAAAGCTGATGGTGTTGAAAGCCTTCCATTCTGGCTTCTGGAAACAGACGCTACTTCCACTCATATGAGAGCTCTGGGAATAGTTTTACGTGCTCTATTTTGGTGGTTTCTTCCCCAATTAATTTGTTCTCAATCACGTGCAGATGAATACTCATTCACAGCCTGCAGACACCTGAGGTTCTAGATAGATGCATCTTTCCCCTTTCTGGTTCCCTGTCTTGCAAATGTCAGCTAGAGACCTTGCTCTCTCTCAGCAGTGATATTTCCATCCTCAACTGAGCAATAATCTTGCTGGGCTCTGGGCTGAGGTCTGAGCATGTCTCAGTGCAGTAGGCTGGGGCAGTTAGCTGGTTCCACTTCACTTCTCGTTTCAGTCACCATTGCCCTACCCTATTGTCCAATATCTTAAAAACCATTGTTTCATATAGTCTTTCAGGCTTTGCAGTTATTTAAGGCGGGGAGGATAAACCCAGTCCCCAATACTTGATCAAGGTCAGGGCAGAAGTTCTTACTTGCAGAGTTTTTTAAAACACAGAGCCAAATTCGTCTCTCAGAAACTCCGATTCAGGTAGTCCGGAATGGAATCTTCGAATCTTTACTTATTAAAAAGTACTCAGGTGATTCTGACACATAGGAAGAACCGGAAACTTACCTTGATACAACAGGCAAAGGCCTGTTCAGACATTCTTCTAAGGAGAAGGAAGGACAGACCTTTTAATTTTTAACACTTTTTTCTGGAAGACCCAGCTGAAAACCACGAAGCGGGCAGGTACAGGATAAAAGCCCTACTCGAAGGCATCAGCAAGCAACTGAAGGGACTGGATTTAAGAGGATCCAGTCTCGACTAAGGGGAAACTTTACACACAGGTGGGGTGACATCCTCCAGCACCTTTGTTCCTCGGGGAAATTCAAGGCCAGAGTCCGAGTTTGGGAACAGAGCCACAGAAGAGGCCCCGAGAGGCAAAGAGACCAGCAGGAACTGTGGCAGTTCATTAAGGCTGGAGAGACAGAATCACAAGAGGGGCCAGATTTCCAGTGAAAAGGGACAAGTGAATAACTGAGCCCAAGTCTCTGCTGGTTACCCTCAAGTTTCTCTCTCTTTCTCTTTTTTAAAAGATATATGGATCTTTATTTTTATTTATTTTCTTGGTTGTACCTTGTGGCATGTGCAACTTCCCTGATCAGGGATCGAACATGGGCCCCCTACATGAAGAAGCGTGCAGTCTTAACCACTGGGCCAGCAGGGAAGTCCTCCCTCGAGTTTCGGAAGATGCCTGAGACAGAAGGTTGTGTGTCCTCGGTTGCTCAGTCGTCCGACTCTTTGTGACCCCGTGGACTGTAGCCCGCCAGGCTCCTCTGTCCATGGGATTCTCCAGGCAAGAATACTGGAGTGGGTTGCCATTTCCTTCTTCAGGGGATCTTCTGGACCCAGGGATCGAACCCAGGTCTCCTGCATTGCAGGTGGATTCTTTACTTGCTGAACCAGAAGGTTAAGCCCTGGGAAAGCAGAGTGGAGGTTTTTGCCATCTCAGGGCTTTGAGGAAACCAGCATTAGATTTCAGTGTCTGCAGTGACCACTGTGGGCTCCAGGGAACACAGACTCTCAGTTGGAACACCTGGAAGGCTGTTCTGTAGGAGCTGCAGCAAAACAGAAGGGGATCAAGTCTTGCCAAAACCCAATCTCAGCTGTGGTTTAAAATATGTGCACAATTAAAACCCATGATAACGGTGAACACAAAAGGGGAAGGATTAAGTGGACAACAATATTATTCTATGCTCTTAGCATTTGGAGGAAAGTGGCAAAAATAATCCTTTATAGTATAGTGTAATAAGTCAATCTTTTTGCTTTTTCATACAGTTCATAGGGTTCTCAAGACAAGAATATGGGAGTGGGTTGCCATTTCCTGCTCTGGTAAACAGTTCTGGACTGTTTTGTCAGAACTCTTCACTGTGACCTGGCTGTCTTGGATGGGTCTCTTCAGCATGACTCATAGCTTTATTGAGTTATGCAAGCCCCTTCACCAACAGGCTGTGATCCATGAAGGGAGAAAGGGAAAGATACACCCATCTGAGTGCAGAGTTCCAGAGAATAGCAAGGAGAGACAAGGAAGCCTTCTTAAATGAACAATGCAAAGAAATAGAGGAAAACAACAAAGTGGGAAAGACTAGTGATCTCTTCAAGAAAACTGGAGACATCAAGGGAATATTTCATACAAAGATGGGCATGATAAAGGACAGAAACATCAAGGACCTAACAGAAGCAGAAGGAATTAAGAAAAGGTGGCAAGATTACACAGAAAAACTATACAAGAAAGGTCCTAATGACCCAGATGACCACAGTGATTGTGATCACTCACCTAGAGCCAGACATCCTGGAGTGTGAAGTCAAGTGGGCCTTAGGAAGCATGATTATGAACAAAGTTAGTGGAGGTGATGGAATTCCAGCTGAGCTATTTAAACTCCAGAAAGATGATGCTGTTAAAGTTCTGCACTCAATGTATTAGAACATTTGGAGAATGCAGCAGTGGCCACAGGACTGGAAAAGGTCAGTTTTCTTTCCAATTCCAAAGAAGAGCAATGCCAAAGGATGTTCAAATTATCATACAGTTGGGCTCATTTCACAGTAATTACATTAAATGTAAATGGACTAAAACTGTTGGAACAAGGATAGAGCAACCATCCAATTTGAGGTTTAGCTGAACTCTGCATAAAATGTAGTTAATAGACAAAGCTGAAAAGGCAGGGATATCTAGAGTGAAATGTGGAAATGGGACAAACTTTGAGCTGCCAGCCCAACAGGGCTGAATTCTGAGTAAGCTTGAACCAAGAGAAACTATCCTTTGGATACTGTGGCTTTCTTTTTAGCACGCAAAAGATGAAGACCTGAATCAGTCTTTTGAGAAGACTGCCTGAATGTGCCATTAAGTTATGCAAATGTAAAGCAAGACTCTCTATGGAAGCTGTTTGAAAAGCTAAACTGTGCTTTGTTGTGGCAAATTGTTTTAAATTCTTGCTATTGTGTGCTTAAACTCCAGTCTGGTCTTTTCACAACAACGGCTGTGGCTAGTTTTCTTCCAAATTATCCAAAAGCAAACAAAAGCCATCTTAGTTATTTTCTTCTGAAGACCACACCCTCACCTTCCATGAACTCATTTTCTATTAGTATGACTTTACCTGTCCTCTTTGGGAAATAACATTGTTTTAGTCTTCTAAAAGAGTTTCTCCCACTTCCTGCCCACAGGTGTATTTTCATTACAAATGTCTCATTTTTCCTGAGAATTCACCTATCTAACTCATCTAGAATGGAAAGTACCCTAATAGATTATTTTCTATCCCCACATTTCTCTCCTCATTTGGGAATGGAGCTTAGTGGTAGGTAAAGAAAAGGGTGATTCTGTAAATCTCACATTACAATTACTGTTGTCAGTTGTCAGTGGTAGAATACTGAGTTGAAAACTTAAGTGTTTATATTATTATTGAATGACTTAGACCATCTATGATGTATAGAGGAATAAGGCTAAGGAATAGAATGGAGAAAAGCTATAGAGACAAGAAAGTATAGGTTGAGACATAAACAAGAGAGGGCTTGATGGGGGTGGAGGTGGACATTCCACCTCTTCAGTTCAGTTCAGCTGTGTCCGACTCTTTGCAACTCCATGAACCATAGCACGCCAGGCCTCCCTGTCCATCACCAACTGCTGGAGTCTAACCAAACCCCTGTCCAAATTGAGTCGGTGATGCCATCCAACCATCTCATCCTCTGTCATGCCCTTCTCCTCCTGCCCTCAATCTTTCCCATTATCAAAGTCTTTTCAAATGAGTCAGCTCCTTGCATCAGGTGGCCAAAGTACTGGAGTTTCAGCTTCAACTAAACCTTCCAATGAAGGAGAACTGATCTCCTTTAGGATGGACTGGTTCAATCTCCTTGCAGTCCAAGGGACTCTCAAGAGTCTTCTCCAACATCACAGTTCAAAAGCACAGTTCCACCTTACTGTTCATTCACTCACAACATCTTTTTGGACTCTGAACTGCACGTACAACACTACTCCACTGGAGATGCAAAGAGGCATTCTAGAATATACCTGGGAACACGCTCATAAAACGGAGATAAAAGACCATTCAACAAGTGCAACACGGATAGGGCAAGCGATCCAACTGCAAAAGTTCACGAAGGAAACGTTAGGGGAGTGAGCCAGAGCATGGACTTTAAATAGTAAAGCTGGGATAAATCCAGGAGATGTTTGGGGAGAACAGTCTGGCCGGTGAAATGGTCCGGGGGCGGAAAAACGTGTCCACACAAAAGTATGAGTTATTTCGTCTGTCATCTGTCATGCACTGCCCTTCCCCGGAATGCAGATTAATAAAAAGGTCTCACTCAGTAGTCCCTGCCACCGACGGGACACCAGAGAAAGAAAACATCCGTGCGGCCAGAGGAGGACAGACGCGCCGTGAAAAGGGCCCCGTCCTCAGCTCGGCCGTAGATTTGGCAGAGAGCGGGCCCGAGTAGGGCCAGGCGCACCGGACCAGGGAGTCGTGGCGGGAGCCCGACGCAGGCTCCAGGCTGAGACGCGCAGCGGACCCGCGCGGGGCGCACACCGGCCCATGCAGAGCGAGATGGCTCTGCGCGGTCCAACAGGGCCCCCGGGGAGGGGAGGGTGAGGTCAAGGCGGCGGGGCTCCGCGCGCCGTCCAACTTTCGGCCCCCGGGCCTCGCGCCCTCTCCTCTTCCTGCGAGGGGATACCGAAGTGATGAACATCGAGCGGGGGACACCGAAGTGATGAACACGGAGGGGGGCACCGAAGTGATGAACATGGGGGGGGGTACCGAAGTGATGAACATGGAGGGGAGGACACCGCAGTGATGAACTTGGTGGGGGAACACCGCAGTGATGAACATGGAGGGGGGGACACCGCAGTGATGAACATGGAGGGGCGCCGAAGAGATGAAGGGGGGGGACACCGAAGTGACGAACATGGAGGGGGAAGACACCGCAGTGATGAAGCGGGGTGGGGGGGGGACGACGACACCGAAGTGACGAGGGGGGACACCGCAGTGATGAAGGGGGGCGGCTTCCCCGCCCTCCGCCCCTTTCCGGTCCCGGCTCCGGGGGGCCGCCCGCGGAGGCGGCGAGGAGCCGGGGTCGGTGGCTGTAAACACGGGGCGCCATCAAGACTTCGGATCCTACCGGATTTCCGCGCCGCCCCGAAGCCTCCCCGCCCGGGCGCGGCCCTCCGCTCCCCCGGCGGTGCCATGGGGCTCGCCGCGGCAGCTCCGGCCCCGGGGTGGGGAGCCGCCCGGCCCGGCCCGCGCACTGGCGCCCCCCGGCCGCCGAGGCTCCCGGCGCGCAGCGCCGCCTCCCACTTTGGCCTTTTGTACCGGCCCCACGTGACCCGCGCGGCCGGCTCTTCCCTGCTGCCCCCGCCCCGCCCTCCGGCCTTCCCCGGCGCCCGGCCCAGCTCTTCCCGCTCCGCGGCCGCCCCCCCGCCCCGCCCGCCGCCCGCGCGTCCCCCTCCTCCCCTCCCGCCCGCCTCCCTCCCGAGCCGTTCCCGCGCCCTCCCCCAGGCCGCCGTTCCCTCGCGCCGCCTCCCCTCCCCCCGCGGCTGTTCCGCCGCCCCGCCTCCCCTCCCCCCGGCCGGAGCGCACTGTCTCCAAGATGGCGGCCGTGTCAGTTCGGGGCATCTCCGCGGTCCGGCCCGGGGCCCCGGGCGCCCGGCGCTCTCCGCCCCCGGTAAGTAGCCGAGGGGCCGCCCCCCGGCCGCCCCCGGCCGCCGAGCCCGAGGCCGAGCCGCCCGGGGGCCCCGCCCCGCCGCCGCGCGGGCCCGAGTGGCCGCTGCAGGCCCCGCCGCGGCCTGCGCCGCCTCCCGCTGCTCTGCGCCAGGCCTCGGGCTGGGGCGCCGCGGCCGCCCCCTCGCGCCCGCCCGGCGCCCGGCGGCCCCGCGCCCGCGGCCCGCGGCCCGCGCCCCGCGCCCGGGCCCGGCTCCGCGGAGCGGGGGAGCCGCGAGGGGGCGGCGGCCAGGCCGCGGGCGGGTGGGCGCGCGGGCGGGCGGCCGGCCGGGGCTCCCTCGGGGCGCGCCCACCGTCCGGCGCCCGCGGCCCCGGTGCCCGCGCCCGGCCCCGGGCCCGGCCGCGCGGCGCGGGCTGACAGGCGGCCGTGCGGGGGGCGCGGAGGGCGCACGTGCGGCGGCGGGTCCGCGCGCTGTCAGCCCGGGGCCGGGGGGCGGCGGGCGCCTGTCAGCGCCGACCTGCCCGGCGGGGCCCCCCAACCCCGCCCGGCGCCCCGCGCCGCTCCCGCCGGGACCCGGCCCGGCTGCGGGGCGCCCAGGAGCGCAGACGTGCGCCGCTCGCAACTCTTTCACGTGATTTCATTGTTAACTTCGTCCCTGGGTTCCGTGTTCCCGTCCGGTGGGAGTCGCCGGGCCGCCCCCCGTGTCTGCAAGCAAGCCGCAGGCTGGTGCCAACGCCAAGTTGTTGTTTTTTAAAGTTTTTCTCGCTCTTTTAAAAAAGAGAGCGCGAAGCTGTGTCTGGGGGTGGAGGGGGGTGGGGGTGGCGGGGAAGGAGGCCCGGGAGCAGCGAGGGGGCAGTTTCCCGGAGTTGGAGTTGAAGTCTGCAGGCGCTGTGCTCGCCGCAGACCCGGGGCCCCTGCGCGGAGCCAGGAGGCAGGCGGCGGCTGTCATTCATTCTCTCTTCTTACCTGCGGGGCAGGTGAGCCGGTGCGGGACGGACCCGCCGCTGAAACTCGGGCTGGGGCCGCTCCTTTCTTTCCGCGCAGAGTCCCCCCCATAATGAACTTCTCCGACTAATGCTCTTATGATTTCTGTCCTCTCGAGACGCTTCTCACCCAAATGTAGCTTAGTTCTCTCCGGGGGGTGGGGGGGGGCGCTTTTCAGCCAGAGCTCATTTAAAAATTAAGTCTTGCCTTAGGTTTGAGTGTTTGCTCGAGCCTTTTCTTTCTTATCAGAGTTAATAGTACTATCGGTTTCCTCGCATCTTGTTAAAACTTTTTCTTTTGAGTTTAGTGGCACTCTTTAAGGAAGGATTGCTGTAGTAACCACTTTACCACATTATTTATGTTGTAAAGGCTCCTCAGAATAAGAGTTCTCAGGAACATTTAGGTAAGGTTAGATTTATTTTTGGAAGCAAAGGAGTTATAGGGTTCTTTATTTTGGTGATTTTTAAAAAGATGCAAATCTGCCCGGTTCTTTTGTTTGAAAGTGTTACTGACTTTGATCGTGGAGTGGCAGCGTGTATATACATAATGTTTGTGTGTTTTTTTTCATTAATGTTCACTTCAGGACAACAGTCTTGAATCATTATGAGATCTTCTCTTTACACGCAGGCAGTATATTTACCCCCTCTGAACTCTACATTTGATATGTAAATAAGTGTACGTTTGAACCTAGGAATTTCCGGGCCATTCTCATTTCTAGTTTCTGTATCTGTAGATTGCTTGTGAACACTTTGACAGTTGTTGGACTCTCTCCAATATATTGAATGTTACTAGGAGAAGCTATCACAGCATGTGATTCTTAAAATCTGAATGGAATTGGCTTATTTTAAAATTCTTTATAAACACTTTTCACACTTGACTATTTTCATTGTTATTTTGTTTCCACTTGGAATGTTTATAGTAATACTGTACTTAAAATATGAACTGTGCTGTGTGTAAATTTTGTTTCTTTTACTAGATGAAACAGCTAAAACATTTTCTCAGTGGTTTTCTGCCTTTCTTATTGACTATTTTCATCCAGTCTAAATATCTGGAATTTTGAAAGATGAAAGATTCACTCTTACTTTCATTGCAGGATTCTTTCTACTAATTCAGGTAACTTGTTGAAGTTCTGATTAGTTTGTTGGGGAAAGCTGTCAAGGAAGAGTTTTAGTTCACAGACGGGTGAGCGGAGATTGTGCAGAGCAGAATAGCCAGCACCCTCTCGTTAGTTATAGCCTGAGGTCATTTACAGTGCATCTCATCTTGTTTCCTTCATTTACAGTGCATCTCATCTTGTTTCCTCATCATTCATCTTTTTTCCCCTTTTCTTTGTAATCCCAATGGTTTGCACAGATGATTGTTTTGAACAATAATAGAAACATGTTCACACTTTTACAGGTGCTCAGTGAACACTTGCTGTTGGAGTGCTTTAAAGGCTAGGATGCTTCAGTTATAACTTACTTATAAAGTGGACCTTGATAGAAAACTGACTTTGTTTTCATTGTTTTTCAGGCATAAGAAGAACATTTTTCTGCTGGGAATGAGATGTTCTTGAGTTCTTACACCTTTATGAAGAGACCCACATGTGGTGCTATTGAGAAGGTTGTTGGGAAGTTTGAAGACTTTTCAGATAACAGGTTGTTTTGGTTTCTAAAATAAAAGTGGGGAGGCATCTGTTTTGTGAAAGGAGAAAGGACTGAGGCCAGAAAACTTGTATGCTATGGTTAACTGGTTCCCAGCCGCCGGGAATGGTGTTTTCTGTGGTGTGAAACTTACGCAGCATCAGGATAAAGGATAGCGACTCTATGGATATACAGAATCCTTCACCATGGTAAAACTCGCCAACCCGCTGTACACGGAGTGGATTTTGGAGGCCATCAAAAAAGTGAAGAAGCAAAAACAGCGGCCTTCAGAAGAAAGGATATGTAATGCAGTGTCTTCATCCCATGGCTTGGATCGTAAAACTGTTTTAGAGCAACTAGAGTTGAGTGTCAAGGATGGAACAATTTTGAAGGTCTCAAATAAAGGACTCAATTCCTATAAAGATCCTGATAATCCTGGGCGAATAGCACTTCCTAAACCCCGAAACCATGGAAAATTGGATAATAAACAAAATGTAGACTGGAATAAACTGATCAAGCGGGCAGTTGAGGGCTTGGCGGAGTCCGGCGGCTCAACTCTGAAAAGCATTGAACGTTTTTTGAAAGGTCAGAAGGATGTGTCTGCATTATTTGGAGGCGGTGCTGCCTCTGGCCTTCACCAGCAGTTACGATTGGCTATTAAACGCGCCGTTGGCCACGGCAGACTCCTTAAAGATGGACCTCTTTATCGGCTCAACACTAAAGCAGCCAGTGTGGATGGGAAAGAGAGTTGTGAGTCTCTTTCCTCCTTACCTCCCGTGTCGCTGCTTCCACATGAGAAGGATAAGGTAAGAAGGGCATGCGCATCAGTGTTCCTGGAGCTGGGGAAACAGCAAACAGCATGCTACAGAGCCACATTTCTAGGCTGTTCAATAGCGGTTACATTCGGCGTTCAGGGCCCTTTGTGGATAATCACTGCCTGGCTTTTATTGGTGAAATCTAGGTGTGAGAACTCAATAGATGTGATTGTTCTCATACTTTGACATATTTGATGCCTAAGATTTCAAAGTGTAGAGTATTGATCTGCCCAAAAGAACATACTTAGAATTAAAAAGTAACAAGCAACTTTAAAACTGTCATGTAAAAGTTTTTATAATAGCTTCCTGCTGAAGTTGCTGAGCAGCCGAATGCTGGAAACTCTAAGAACCTGTCTTCTTCCTTTCTTCGTTTTCTTACTGGCCAGGAATGAGACCGATTATCCTGACCAAAGTAGTGGCAAAGCAGATTTAGCAATTCTTATTTCTGCTGTTTGTATTCTAATTTTGGGTGTGTGTTATTTTTTTGCAAGCGGTAAAGTCCTAAACGTTGCTCGTGACAGATGTAGCTGCGTGGGTCAGGAACACAGTAGTCCGCGTTGCTGAAGTTCTGGGAAGCCAGGAGTCTTGGTGCAACAGGTACCTGCCTGTGCTGGGTTTTATGCCGTTCCTTAGTACGGCTGAAAGTATCTTCTAAGGGCTAAGTTCACCTTGGCCCTAAGTAGATATTCGGGATGCGGAGAGCTGTTAGTAGCTCCTTTTCACATTGGCCTGGTGTGAGGGCTGTGAATGTATTCCAGGTGCTCACGTTGTAGTTCTGTGGGGAGTGGCTGTACTTTGAGGTTGCTGCACACCTTAGCGCCGGTAGCATCACCTTCATTTTGCTGAAGCCCGTGGAGGCTGTTTCTAGCATGCTAACATTCTAACGTTAATCACATTGATTGTATTTTAAATGTATTTTAAAATATTTGAGGTTTGATCTAGATTCTTGCAATTAATAACCTGCCAATAGATTTTTGTTTAAATAGCAATTGAAAATGAACAGTTTTTTTGGATGGAAGTTTTAGAGATCTATTTTTTTCCCTGTGGACTTTGAAATAGAAGCATTATCTTAACTGTTATTACCCTTAAAATGATTCTAATGGAGTCTTGAATTAATAGGCAATCCCATTCATAACATGGTTCTGTACCATCGGAGCATTCCTTCAGGGTGTATTGAAAATTCAAGGTGGACACGAAACTGAAATACGTCATTCTTTCAGCTCAGTGCTGTAAGGATGTATGAATTGTTTCTTGATCCCATGGCTGAAGTTAAATGGAATAGAACAATTGATTTCAACAACTGTTATCAGATGATCTCTAGGTTTACTGCATGGAAATGGGAAATACTTTATAGTTTAGAATGAAATCAGTGTCACATCTGTGAATCGGGTATTGTAAATTCTTGTTAGAACTCCTGAGTGCTTTAATTTCTCTTGCTTGAATTAGGTATTTTAATTTTTAAAAATGTTAACCATACATAAAATGTCAGTTGTGCATATCTTTTTTTTAAAGGTAGTCGACATAGTACAGTGTAGGACAAAACTGAGTCTTGACACCCTAAAATTGTACTTTTGAAAACCATGTAATCCAACAGTCCTTATTTTGCTGCTAGACTGGAGACCTTTGCATTAAAAAATATTTAATCCATTCGAGGTCTTCTAGTTTGCTTTGGTTAGAAATTTCTCTTTGGCTACATATTACACTATTGTAAAGCAAAGTGACTGTGGAAAAATTGAGTTTTGTTGAGTAGATTTTTGTGTATTTGTACTGGTCTGATTGGGAAGACGGTTTATGGTAGTTATCTACAAAGTTAGGGTTAATGAGATCTGTTATATATTTTTTAATAGGAGTCTTATTTTCAGGGGTTAAGTTTTCTCTGTGACTTTCTCCAAAGATATGAAAAGCTCACATTAAAGATCATAATGCAGTAAACTTCAGGGCAGGGAATTATTCCTCCTATGAACAGATTATGTTTGTTCCTTTTGTTGTATTTAACTACTGTCTTCTTTTGTAAAAAACTTCAGTCAGTTCCCATTTGGAATTGATTGATGGCTGTTATGAACCTAGATGTTCTTTAAAAAATTATCCAGGTTGTATTTGATAATACAGGTAATTATTAATTCAGCAGATAGTTACTGCCGGGGACCGGGCGCTCTGCTTGGAGCTGCAGGGGCCTCACCTGGGGTCTGCCGTGCGCGTGTCCCTGCTGGTCTGGTCGGCTCTGAGGGAGAGAGCAAGTGCTGGGACTGTGGAGTAGCCTGAGCAAGCTCCCCTTTACTTTTTTCTGTATCAGCTCTAACTTTTAATTTTTTTTTTTAATTGTGATGTTAACCTTTGGAAGGAGCTATATGTTAACTTTTCAGCAACTGAGTAGTTTTTGCTTTGCTCTGAAAGTGAGATGGCTGTGTATAAAAAATCTTGAGAGTTTTTGTGAAGACACTTGGACTAAAGTGTGTTTTCAGGTTGATAACTAGGAGAATCTGGAGATACTGTGATTGAAAAGTTTTATCCATGTTATGAGGGAAATTTTGTGCTAACTTAGGGTGTGGTAGTTTATGGTGAGTTTGTTTAACTTGATGATTCGTTTATACTGTGCGCCAGGCATTACCTTACAGCCGCACACAAGTTAACTCGTGATCCTCATACGGCTCAGTGAGATAGGTGCTGTTATTTTACAGGTGAAGAAGTCGAGGCGTAAGAGCTTCAGTAATTTGTCCAAGTCACAGAGGTGTTAGGTGGCAGACAGGGCGAGGTTTGGGACTTGGGCATCCTGGCTCCAGAGTGTTTGTCACGGAGATGCCTGCTGCCTCCTGAGAGTCGTTCGGTGTCACGCCTGTCCCTGCTCTTGGGTCCCGTTGTGAGTGTTCCTGGTGTTAGCTGCGAGGCACGTGGGAGAGGACATGTCCCGAGCTCCCCTTTCACTGTTTGCGTCCCTTTCTTCTCTTTCTGTCATAGAATGGATTCTGAATTTGATTTCAAACCAGCAGTAAGAATGTAGCAGAAGTAAAAGATTATGAATAATTTATTTTTGTATAGCTGAGATCCATAACTAAAAAACAGTTTGGTCTATGTGACTTTTTTTTTCCCCCTTAAAGTTATTTTTCTGTGTGTATTAATTTTCATTTCAGATGGCCCTGGAGTCTTCTGATTTGTAGTTTGGGGTCTGTTGCGTGGCTATAATAGAGTGCTTTAATTTGGGACAGAATGTTGCTTTCCCTTGAATTATGGGCTATAGGTGAAGGTGATGTGTATAATTGCTTATAGGCGGAGGTGGTGTGTGTAACTGGCTTAAATAAGAACTTCTGCTTGCAGGTTTCCT
This sequence comes from Odocoileus virginianus, assembly GCF_023699985.2. Taxonomy (NCBI): domain Eukaryota; kingdom Metazoa; phylum Chordata; class Mammalia; order Artiodactyla; family Cervidae; genus Odocoileus; species Odocoileus virginianus. The sequence goes on along the minus strand of NC_069705.1, from coordinate 2,003,577 downwards.
TTTTTTTTTTTTTTTTGAAATAGACATTACTGTAAGAAAATATGTTCATTTACTTTTATTTATTCAGTAGTGTTTAGGTGCCTACCACGAATAGTGCATTTATGATTTAGGTCCTGTTGGGGATTAAGGCAGACAGCATAGAAATGGGCAATAACTTTTTTTACACTGTTGTTTTAGTTCAAAAACTATAACTTTTAGTTTTTACATTCACTGTTTTTTGGCGTGTGTAACAATTAGGTGCTATGAATCTCTTGAGAAAGAATAAGATGTTTCCTGGGTGAGGCTAATTATTACCTGAGATTTGAATGGTCCACTAAAAGAATTACTTTGGACACTGAATCTTGGAAGGATCCATTTCCCTTTCAGGAATAATTTTCACCTTCATTTCAAATTTCTGGGTTCATTTTACACACAGAACAATGTACCTGAATATCTTTATTTTATGTTCCATATTACTAATCCAGAAAACTGCTCCTGTGGTGATCAGCCAGATGAGGAAACTGTTAATCTGTGGAGTATTGTGGAACAGAATTATATTTTGCTGAAGCATTCCAGTTGGGAAGGGAAGAGAAGATACGGTCAACCAATGTTATTGTTTAGGTCATTACCCAGCTAAGTGACTTGGAGCCAGAAGATTAAATGATAAATTGCTAGCCTTCTAAGATAAGTTGTATTGAAATTCAGTAAACTCTTAGTAGAGTCCAAGTTATTCTATGTAACTGGAACTTGGCATTTTAAGTGCATAGAATAAATGAGGCTTTGACAGGAACTTTGATTTTTGATGTAGAGATGCTGATTAGAATGGAAATATATTTTCAAGTTAGGAGAGTTAAGAATGAGAGTTTTGACTTAGCTATTTGGAAATGGCCTTAGTCATAAAATTGTTTCACATTTTATAGAGTAGTGGATCTGATAAAATTGTTTATAAATGTAAGCTTGATAATGTTTTCAGATATTTTGTTGCTATGGTACTTTACAGTAATCGTCCATGCTGTTAAATTCAGGGGTGTGTTTACTGCTTGGCAGGATGATTGTCTACTTAAAACATGCACACACATAGCAAATACCAAAAAGCGTAGACGCTACAGAAAAGTTGAGATGACGTAAATTAGTAGTAAAAAGTGGAAAAAGTTCTCAATTTAAAATCCTTATGAGAGCATGCAAGCAAGTGTATTTTATAGTATAATTATTGGGAAACTCTTTAAGATGCAAGTTTTAATTCTAATTCTGTGGGAGAAGGAATGGAGGATAATGACAACTGTATCACTCTTTAAGTGAAGAAGGATTACTTTAGAGAAAATTATCCTAACCATATGTTGCTGACTTTTTTTTTTCTTCAAGTAATGGCAAGGATACAGCAACATGAATAATGTAGATTTTGTAATGTCAGCAAGTTTGCAACTGATTGATCTCAATAATTGTTATTTTCTTACATTATAGTTAATTACATTAGTTGTAATTACAGTATCGTACATTTCTTACATCACTGTTTATATGATTTTTTGATGACCCCTAAGTATCCTGGGTCCTGAGGAGAAGCTGGCTAGAAATAAAAATTTGTTACTAACAAGTCATTGAGGTGGGTTAAATATAAATGTGTGTGTGTGCATGTTAGTCGCTCAGTCATGTCGGACTCTTTGTGAGCCAGTGGACTGTAGCCCACCAGGCTCCTCTGTCCATGAAATTCTCCAGGCAAGAATACTGGACTGGGTTGCCATTCCTTTCTCCAGGGGATCTTCCCCACCCAGGGATCTAACTTGGGTCTCCTGCATTGAAGGCAGATTCTTTACCATCTGAGTCGCCAGGGAAGCCCTAAATATAAATTTGGTTAATGTAAATTGACTTTGTCTCAGCAGACTTATTCTTATTAAAAAAAAATTAAGAACAGCTCAGGCGGAGGTATGTTTGTGATGCAGCTTATTTAAATACAGTCAGTTGCGCAGATGGTGTCTGGTCTTCAAGCCAGCCTGCGAGCTCCGTGTCCTTCGGTTGTGTTCAGGCCATGACGTACCGAGAGAAAACTCGAGCCACTAAAACGACCTTTGATCGAAGCTTCCTGCACTCAGCCACTTGTTGTTGAGTCATTAAGTTGTGTCAGACTCTTTGTGACCTCAGGGACTGTAGCCCGCCAGGCCCCTCTGCCCATGGGATTTTCCAGGCAAGAAGACTGGAGTGGGTTGTCATTTCCTTCTTCAGGGGATATTCCTGGATCAGGGATTGAACCTGTGTCTCCTGCGTTGCAGGCGGATTCTTTACCATTGAGTCACGGTTGCTAGCACTTTGCTGTTTCTTGGGCTAGCTTATAAATTGATGAAATAAATGGAAGAAATTAAAGAAGACGTCAGGTAGTGCAGCAGATTGCTCTGGGAGCAGAGACTTAGATGATCTAACCTTTTTCTTTGCCTGTTAGGGAAGCAGTTGCTTATAGAAACTATTAATAGGTAACATTTGTTAAGGCCTAACCATGTGTTGGCCACTGTTCTGAGTGCTTCAACATGCATGCACTTTCGTATTGAAGTCTCAAAAGAACTTTACACAGTTAAGTTTTATAGGCATAGTATATTTATATAATAGCTATTTAATAATACAAATTTTCATTATGGCGTCTCATAAAACACCAAATGGAAGATAAATGTATGCCAAATATATTCTCTTTTTTCTTATTCTGCTGCCAGTCTTTTATTCAGTTCATCCAGACACGCGGGCCAGCACTTTTTTACATTGTGTTGACCGTTAATACTATGAAACAGACAGATAACAGAAACTGTGTAATGAATCCGGAAGAAAAATATTGTGTCATTCCAGGCCTCTTGCTGTTGTAAGACTCCTTCACAGATATTTTTTTCTCTTGCTATTTAGAATACTGGTGAAGTATAATTACACTGACCTGGTTCTTAGCTGTGTGAAAGGACTGAATCTGGGTGCCAAGTTTGCTGATTAAACTAGAGTTAAAAATTTTTTTAGCAGAAAATTTTTTAAACAGAAAAAGAGACTCAGTTGAATAGAACAGACTTGTGGACTCTGTGGGAGAAGGCGAGGGTGGGATGTTTCAAGAGAACAGCATCGAAACATGTATATTATCTAGGGTGAAACAGATCACCAGCCCAGGTTGGATGCATGAGACAAGTGCTCGGGCCTGGTGCACTGGGAAGACCCAGAGGGATCGGGTGGAGAGGGAGGTGGGAGGGGGGACCGGGATGGGGAATACATGTAAATCCAAGGCTAATTCATTTCAATGTATGACAAAAACCACTGCAATGTTGTAAAGTAATTAACCTCCAACTAATTAAAAAAAATTTTTTTTTCTGGTGAACTGAGAAATGTTTTTAAACTTATAATGATAATACTTTTTATGCTCTGATTTGAAACTTTCTAAAGAACCAAATAAATGTTACGTGTGGGACTCGGCTGTGAGCCTCATTCTAGTCAAGCTGTTGACAGGTTTGCTGCGCAGGGGTGGAGCCGGCGCTCCAGGGTCTGCGGCAGGTGAGTGAAACCTGCAGCGACTTCACCTTCCGCTTCTCCAGTGCGGGTGGGCTTCGGGCTCCTTCAGCTGCAGCTGGTGGAGGAGGAGATGGCAGCCCACTCCAGTGCTCTTGCCTGGAGAATCCCAGGGACGGAGGAGCCTGCTGGGCTGCCGTCTACGGGGTCGCGCAGAGTCGGACACGACTGACGCGACTTAGCAGCAGCAGCAGCTGCAGCAGCTGGTTCCCAAGAAAATCTAGGCTGTTTCTTCTGGGTTTTTCCTTCGACAGGAATGTCAAAGTTCCCAACAGATGGCTTTCATCAGCACTGTACATAACTCTGTAAATTCAAGTCCAAAGAAATACTTTTGGCTTCATTAGGGAACAGGTGAAGAAACAGTTCATAGCATGGCACTGTTTGGTTTAGGGTTGAAATGAAGCGTGGAGATTACAGGAGTGTAGCATTTAGATTTGCAGAATGCCATTCTGGGTCAAAATAGTTTTTAACTGCTAGCAATTAGAGAAAAGGACCTGCTGTGAAAAAATAAGTCTGGCTATATAGTGTTGAGTAAGTTGTATTTTTCAACTATGATATATTTTATATATTTATTTATATTTGTATGTTTTATATTAATTTTTAATTAAATGTGTTTTTATTAAAGCATATTATTTTTATTTTAAATAATGCTTACAAAGTATAGATAAATTTTCAGGAAGAAAAAGAATACAGTCATCTGCATTTTCTAAAACTTGGAGCCAGTAGCCATCTTGGATAAGGATGATTGTATTCTTATTTCACAAACAGAAGCTGAGGGCCAGTGAGGTTTACGAGTTTTGTTTAATGCCACACGGCAAGTTAATCACCTCTGGGTGATGCGATCAGGCCCTTCTCAGTTCTGTGCTTTTTTCATTAGGCTGTAGTACTGCTTTATAGTTTTAAGAGAGGAAAGAGTATAAAATAACATTGTTAAAAATCTCTTCTTTGATGGAAACCATAGCATGAGCCCTGGTGTGGAGAATTTTGTTGATTTTTGTAAACCACAGATATGTAAATCTGCTTGTTTCAGTGTTTGAAGACTCTGGAAAGTTGAACAGGGTTTTTTTTTGTGGGGGGGGATGGAGACTGAAGAGGAATTAGAAAGTTTTCTTCTGTTTTAGCTAAATATTATGAGAACATGTTAAACTACCTTAAAACTGGGAGATAAAATACTACTTGAGTTTTGAAAAAAATGTTCACTTGCAGTTAAGTCTGATTTTGAGAAAGTCACAGATGATGATTAAGTGCCTTGGGTAGTTGGTTTGAACTTAAAATATTCAAGACTGAGATACAAAGGGAGGGACAAGCCTTTCTATTATTAACAATTGATAAAGTAATTTTCATCAAAGGCATAAATATGGTTGGCCTAGGAGTGTATGGTCTTATGTATACACAGTATTTTGGTTCTGGATTTTGTGATTGTTGTTGTTCAGTTGGTCTGTCTTAACTCTTTGGCAGCCTCCGTGGACTGTAGCCCGCCAGGCTCCTCTGTCCGAGAGATTTGTCAGGTACAAATGCTGGAGTGTGCTGTCATCTCCTTCTCCAGCAGATCTTCTTAACCCAGAGATGGAACCTGTGTCTCCTGCATTGGCAGGTGGATTCTTTACCACTGAGCCCCCAGGGAAGCCCTGATTTTGTAATACCAGGAAACAGACTTTACAGGAAAGGCAGCAGACAACAGGTCGTGTTTGTCTTTTTCGGCTTTTATGACCAACAGTTCATCTCCGCATTACTTTTACTTTGTTAAAAAACTTAGCAAATAGACTAGAGAGTGGCAAATAAAAGTTAAGATTGGGGACAGTTACTTATAAAATAATTGGGTAGAGTAATATGGCACTGTTTGGATTGGGTTGAAACTAAGCATAGAGACTATAGGAGTGTAGCGTTTAGTTTTGCAGTGGGTGGTTTTAAGCTTCTTGGAAAACTTTGAAAGGAGAAAATGACTGCTATAGAAAGACAATCAGGCAGCCTAAAAAACCTTACAGTTGTTGCGTGTATGAAAGAAGACAGCTGCTTCCTTTACCTTTTGTGCAGAAGAGGGGGGTCCGTGTGCGTAAGGTGATTATCATGCTTACCCTGTAGGCTGCCTTTCCCTCCAGGGAGTAGGGAACTGCAGTTGACCCAGAAGGCTGTTGTTCAGTGTTGGTTTTCAGTTCTCTCTGCTTAGTAAAGTACAGGTTTGTCTTTTTTCTTCCTCACTGGCTGCAGTGAGGCACTTAACTCCTGAGTTTTCTAGGACCTATAACAGAATTCTTGAAAACATTATTGCAGTGTGTGTGTGTGTGTGTGTGTGTGTGTGTGTGTGTATTGAGTGTAGCTCTGTGCTTTAATAGTTTCCCAGCTTTTCTTTTTAGGACATGTTTAAATATGTGATGTAGGGTTTAGATCCTCTTTCACCATTTTCCAGTTTTAGTTATTTCTTTTCTTCCCATGCTAGTCTGTTTTCTATATAAATCTAAAGTTCTGTTCTTTCTAAAGCAGTGGTTCTTATAAATCCACTTTAGAATTACCTGAGGTGGCTTTAAAGAGAAACACCAAACCAGTTAAATTGGAGAAGGAAATTGCAATCCACTCCAGTATTCTTGCCTGGAGAATCCCATGGACAGAGGAGCCTGATGGGCTCTACATTCCGTGGGGTCCCAAAGAGTCGGACACGAGCCAGGTGACTTACGCGCACACACACGTGGGCACACACACACACAAGCCAATTAAATGAGACTCCAGCAGCGGGGCCCAGATCTCTGTTTGCTGACTCCTCCCCGCATGTCTGACGTGCAGCCGTGGTTGAGAACCACTGCTCCAGGGCTTAGAACCACCGTGTCCTGGGGCGGGAACTGTGGGGGGGCGGGACAGGCGGGGAAGGAATTGCCTGTAATTGAAATTCGAATACCGGAAACTCTCCTGAACGCACTTTGAACTCAGGATGGCGTACCCCTGAGTTTTGTTCTGGTCCTTGACCATAACGGCCCTGTTTTCCCACCTTTCTCTCTTTTCCCTCTTGCTGCACCTGCTCTTTTATCTCATGAAGGTCTCCCATGGGGTATGTTTTTCAAGGAAAGTTCCCTATGTGATTCTGCTGTATCCCCCCATGAATGCTTTCCTTCTAATTGCTTGGCTTTATGGTTTATCATTGCAGTTACTTGCTTTACGCCCGCATCAAATTGGCAAACCCCAACCTTGAAATTACGCCAACTGTTCTCTCCCTATGGGCTTCCCAGGAGGCTCAGTGGTAAGGAATCTGCCTTGTCAAGCAAGAAACTCTCATTCGATCCCTGGGTCAGGAAGATGCCCTGGAGGAAGAAATGGCACTCCAGTGTTCTTGCCTGGGAAGTCTCATGGACAGAGGAGCCTGGTGGGTTACAGTCCACGGGGTCACAGAGTTGGACACAACTTCGAAACTACACCACCACTACCGCCATTCTGTCCCTGCTCTTCTGTGGGACTCGATCATTTTGAGGAAAACTGTGCAAACTCGCAGGGTGGTAGGGTGCCACGTACAAGTTTGTGGTCTCCTCTCTGCCCTCTGCTTGGGACTGTGTGTCTGAGTCTGCAGTCTTTCTCTTTGCAGGAGGTCAGTGTTCTCTCCAGCCCTCTGCCTCTCTCGTCTGCAGCAGACACTCGCACGTACTCCTTCAGAGAGAGCAGAATGTCTCCAGCCCGTGAGCTCATCCAGCTTTACCCTCCCACCCTACCCTAATTGCACGGTGCTTGTATTTACCCTCTTCTGTCCGTTTAGAAGACACGAGGGAAGCGTCCAGAGGCAGCGTCTCTGTTTACGTGCAGGATCCTCTCCTCTCCTGCCCAGGAGCCTTGTTCCATCTTTTCACTCCTTGCCATGTGACATGGGGACGTCTCTCCCGTCAAGTTAGAACAGAAACAAGCATCACTGCTCCGCCTTCACCCTTCATCATGAAACTTCTTGGGAAAAAGTCTAGAATTGTTCCAAATCTGTTGCAGTCTTGCCTTTGGCCCTAAGCACCATTTGAAACAGCTCTTGTGGACAGTTTTCAGCCTTTATCTTTCCTGACCTCTCAGCAGCACTCAACACTTGTTGATTATCCTCTCTTCCCTTGCCCTCTGGGATAATTCTTTCCTAGGTCTTCGCCTGCTCTGCTCGTCTTTCTGGTGATTGGTTTTCAGTTTACTGGCTTTCTATCTTTTGCTTTTAGCTTACATATTGAATTTCCTAAGGTTCTGTTCTTCGTCTCCTTATTGTTTTCACCTTCCTGAATTATCTCTAGACATACCTTCTATGTACTGATGACTCTAAATTCATTTATTGTTCAGTTGCTAAGTTGTGTCAGACTTTTTGCAATCTCATGGGCTGCAGCATGCCGGGCTTCCCTGTCCTTCACTGTCTCCTGGAGCTTGCTCAAACTCATGTCCATTGAATTGGTGATGCCATGCAACCATCTCATCTTCTGTCGCCACCTTCTTGTGTCCTCAATCTTTCCCAGCATCAGGGTCTTTTCTAATGAATTGGCTCTTTATGTCAGGTGGCCAGAGTACTGGAGCTTCAGCTTCAGCATCAGTCCTTCCAATGAATATTCAGGGTTGATTTTCTTTAGGAGTGACTGGGTTGATCTCTCGGCTGTCCACGGGACTCTCAAGAGTCTTCTCTAGCACCACAGTTCTTAACATCAGTTCTTCAGCGCCCAGCCTTCCTTATGGTCCAGCTCTCACATCCATACATGACTACTGGAAAAACCATAGCTTTGACTAGACAGACCTTTGTCGGTAAAGTGGTGTCTCTGCTTTTTAATACACTGTCTAGGTTTCTCATAGCTTTTCTTCTAAGGAGCAAGAGTCTTAATTTCATGGCTGCAGTCACCATCTGCAGTGATTTTGGAACCCAAGAAAATAAAATCTGCCAGTGATTCTGTCTTTTCCCCTTCTGTTTGCCGTGAAGGTAGGACTGGATGTCATGATCTGCGTTTCTTGAATGTGAGTTTTAAGCTGGCTTTTTTACTCTCCTTTCACCCTCACCAAGAGGCTCTTTAGTTCCTCTTCATTTTCTGCCATTAGGGTTATATCACCTGCATATCTGAGGTTGTTGATATTTCTCCTGGCGATCTTGATTCCAGCTTGTGCTTCATCCAGCCCTGCATTTTGCATGATGTACTGTGCATATAAGTTAAACCAGCAGGGTGACAGTATACAACCTTGACGTACTCTTTTCCCCATTTTGAACCAGTCCATTGTTCCATGTCTGGTTCTGACTATTGCTTCTTGACCTGCATACAGGTTTCTCAGGAGACAAGTAAGGTAGTCTGGTATTTCCATCTCTTTAAGAATTTTTCACCGTTTGTTGTGATCCACACAGTCAAAGGCTTTAGCGTAGTCATTGAAGCAGAAGTAGATATTTTTCTGGAATTCTCTTGCTTTTTCTATGATCCAAGAGATGTTGGCAGTTTGATCTCTGGTTCCTCTGCCTTTTCCACATCCAACTTGTATATCTGGAAGTTCTCAGTTCACATTCTGTTGAAGCCTAGCTTGAAGGATTTTGAGCATTACCTTGCTTACATGTGAAATGAGCACTGTTGTGCAGTAGTTTGAACATTCTTTGGCATTGACTGTAGCATGGCAGGCTCCTCTGTCATGGAATTCTCCAGGCAAGAGTACTGGAGTGGGTAGCCATTGCCTTCTCCAGGGGATCTTCCCAACCCAGGGATCGAACCCAGGTCTCCTGCCTTTCAGGCAGCTTGTTTACCATCTGAACTACCAGGGAAGCCCCACAGTATGGAATGCTTCATGAGTCTGGGTGTCATCCTTGAAAACTGAGGGTCTTGCTGGTTTCTCTGTTTCGTTCCAGTTTAGTGCATGTGCTGCCGAAGCGGCTGCTCTGTAAGTTCGTGTCTTAACCCTAACCTGTCTTTTGATCTCTGGACTTACAGATCACACTGTGTTATGTAGTGTCTTATCTCAGCCCCTTCAAATTCGTGATGACCCAGAGGAAGTTGATCACCCTCCTCAGCTTGCTCTTTTGACCTCATGTTTTGTGAGAGGCATTACCCTTGACTGATTCCTAGCAGGATGGAGCTCTGGTACCGTCTTCTGCACTCACGTGCCGCTCTTTGGGATTCTGTTCTGGTCCATCCCCAGTCTTTGCTCCTTTACTTCTTTAATGTCTCTTAGTGAGCTTCTTGTTCATTCCAGCCGCTCCTCTCGGTGTGTCTTCTCACCGTTACTCTCCTGACCAAGTAGCTTCCTCCAGTATCATCTCCGTCCAGTTCACAGGAATCATCTTATTAAGAAGCAGTTAAGAACAGAGGCTCAAGAGCCAGTGTGTCTGGGTTTGCATCTCCTGTTGGTACTGCTTGCTTTATCACCTCACATCATTTGGTTAATTTTTCTTTGCTGCATTTCTTCCCATAGAATGGGGATAATGCAGTGCCTGTCTCATGATGGAGCTCTGAAGCTGCGCTGAGTTAATAGAGCGTGCGTCATTGTGGTCTGATAAAGCCTTGTGCGGCGATGGCTGTGCTCAAAGCAGTAGTCGTTCGCCATGTGGCTCCTCAGCCTGTGAGGTGTGGCTGGTTGCCCGAAGAGCTGAACTTTTAAGTTTTCTTTACTTGTAATCTAATTGAAATAGCCCTCTGTGGCTAGTAGCTGCAGCCTTGAGCTGCACAGGCCTCGTGCTGCATAAATGTTACCCGTTCCCCTCTTTCTAAAACTCTGCTGAAGACGCTCAGTGCCACATTCTGTGGCGTGAAGAGTATGTGTGAACTTGAGCCCCTTTCTTTACCTCCAGTGTTGCTCCGGACTCTCTCCTGCGGCGGCTTCCAGCGCCCCCCACCCTCCGTGTCCTCGACGCGGCGCTTCTCGGGGTGCGGTCCCAGGGCCGGAAGGAGCAGTGATGTCCCTGCAAAACTTGTTTGAGGTGCAAATTCTTGGGCCGTTCTCATGCCTACTGAATCACACGCAGGGGGTGGGGCACAACAATTGGTAGGTTCATAAGCCCCCCAGTTGATTCCGAGGCGTGCGTGCCAGGGTCTGAGAAACGCTGCACCTTCCCGACTGCCTGGCGTTCCTCAGGTCCACCGTGTTTCTCCTGCTTCTTTGTTTTTCTCCTGTCTCGAGTCCTTTTTCTCTTCTTCTCCGGTCAGCTCTTTCTTAACTTTGAAGACTTAGCATAGCCTAGGCGTGTTCTCTGTTCCCTGTCACCCGTCTTGCTTCCAGGCTGACTTAGCCAGTCCTTTCTCCAGGAATGGCTTCTCCCTCCTGCAGGCCCCTGATGTTCTGAACACCCCTCCTCACAGCCCGTTTGCATCATACGGATAGTGAACTGAGGATCTGGTTGGTCATCTCTGTACCCCATCCATCTCGCACAGTGTTTGGTGCTTTGCACGTACTTATGGAGCATCTTCCAGGTGCCAGCACAGTGGTCAGGTCCGGAGTGAGGGAGATACAGCCCTGATATTGATGCTCACAGTGATTGGGCTCTGGCAGACTGAAGCAGTGTGCCGTGGAAAGGCAGAGGGGGTGGGGAAGGTGAGGGAAGCCTTCTCAGAGGAAGTCACATGTGAGCAGTTAGAAAGTGGGGAAGCAAGTGGGTGGGGTGGGAAAGAGTGGTTCCTGCAGAAGGAACAGCATGTACAAAGGCCTAGAAGCAAAACATTGTGGGCCCACAATAAACCTTTAATTGAGTATGAGTTTAAAAAAAAGCAAGTCACATGTCTGACTTTTGAAGTGCTACACTCTCCCCAGCAAACTTTAGTTCGCACTTTATAAGCTGCTTTTATAGTTGATATCATGCTTTCTTTGAGCTGATGTTTAGCGGGTAACCTCCAAACCAGCAGAATACATTTATCTTTTTTCTTTCTTCCTTCCTTTTTGCCTTTTTTTATGGTAGAATAAAGAATTTATCTAAAGCATTCTTCTACAAAGTGAGGGACACATCAGTGCTAGCAGAGGTAAACACGTTCCTTTTATTGCATAAGAATAGGCCAGAATTTTAAGCAAGCACCTTCAAGTTAAGGGCACTGACGAAGCGTGTCCGTAGGAAGGCTGAAAGGTGGCCAGCGTGGCCGTCGCAGCTGTGGGCGCTCCTGTAGCCCCACTCTGTGTTGGCCCTGTTTACCCTGTTGCTACCATCCCAGCCTTCTTGTTGCTCTCATTAACCCTCCATTTTAAGGGCATCAGTCCTTGGTTAATGTGCTATGTAAGTTCCTTTTTGTAGCCGTTGAACGCCTGCTTTTGTCTGTATAAGACTTTATATATGTGCTTTTTAGTAAAAAACTCATCTTTTTCTCTCAGAATGCTTTACAAGTAGGTTGGCTCCATCAACTACTAATTTTGGAGAAAGAAAAAAACACAGTTTTGTTTATGATAACTTCAGCTATGCAGAAAACTCCTAACGTTAGCCTAGAAAGCTAGAGAAGAGAAAAAAGAGTCTTTTCCCCTAAAACTTTATATGGGTGGTAATAACATGTTCTGAAGTGTTCCACAGGTTGAAACAAGTGGCCAGGTTTTGCTTATTCAGAATTGTGTGGTTAGTTAAGGGAATAAATAGAACTAGAACCAGATCTCTCTCTCTCTCTCTCTCTTTTTTTTTTTTGGGTGGTATCTTTGGTTTGGGTATCAGGGTGATGGTGGCCTCATAGAATGCGTTTGGAAGTTTTCCTTCCTCTGCAATTTTTTGGAACAGTTTAAGAAGGGTAGGTGTTAACTCTTCTCTAAATGTTTGATAAAATTTGCTTGGGAAGCTGTCAGGTCCTGGACTTTTGTTTGTTGGGAGGTTTTAAGTCATGGTTTCAGTTTCAGTGCCTGTGATAGGTCTGTTCATGTTTCCTGTTTCTTCCTGAACCACGTCTCTTTCAAGCCCAATACTCCTTTAGCCACATTAGGCTGACTCTTGTTCATGAAAATGACAGCGTTTAAAACAAAAAAAGTGGGTGTTTCTTCAGCGTTTTTGGTTACATACACCTGTTAAACCACGTATCAGGTCATACATATTATTTATCCTTATATCCAGGTCTTGACACATTGTTAGATGCTCAGAAAATGTTTGTTGAGTGGAAACTGTCAGGTTTAAGCTGTGAAGGGGAATGATAGAAATAAGGTTGGTTTTTTTTTTCCCTTCTTTTTTTAAGTATTAAGTCTCCTAGTGAACTTAGAAGCTGAAACCATTTATCTTCTTAAAATGTATAGATTGAAGGGAGAGACAGTTTTTGATGGTTTCTGCAAATACTTGACACCTCAGCTGAAGAGTGCCTTCTGCTACTTCCTTCAGTGTAATATTTGTTCTGTTACCCATGTGGTATTTTAAAAGTTTAAGAAATTGTGTTTCCCCAACAGGTAATACATTCACTAGTACGTAACACTTTACATAAGAGGAGCATTCCATGAGACATGGTCTCCTAACTCCAGTTCCCTAGCCGACCAGTTCTCTTCCTGGGTGGCCGTCAGTGAGGTCTGTTTTGTTTTGACCTTTCCCAGAGATCTGTGTGCATGTAAGCAGTCACTCCGTAGATGGATTTTCCCTCTGTCCCCCACACGGTTGATAGTGCATCCCCCCCACGGTTGATAGTGCATCTTAGCGTGCTGCTCCGCACCCTCCTGTTGTTCCCTTCCTGCCTAGTGACGTAGCTGCAGTGTATTCCGTATCAGTACGTAAGACTCTGGTGGCATTCCCTTGTGTGGGTGTGCCGTAATTCATATGACTAGTCCCATGCTGATAAAGACATTTGTTTCCATTGTTTTTGTGACTACAAATAGTACTCAAATAACCTCCTTTGTTTGTTTGTTTACTAACAAATTCCTAGAAGTGGAATGATTGGGCAGAGTGTGTCTTTCTTTGTAATTTTGATATTTCTGAGTTTCTCTGCGTGGAGATTCACCCACTGTGTGTGTGAGAACACTTGTTTCCTCACACCCTTTGGAACAGTTTTTTCAAACCTTTTGATCTTTGGCAGTCTGATAAATGCATAATCGTTACCCATTTTTGACTCTGTTCTTTCACTGTCGTTGGAGTTTGCTCTTCTAAGCTAGTGACCAGACACAGCCTCTGATTACCTCTGATCCACCTCTGAACCTTTCTGCTACTAGGCTGTTTTAAGCCTGATTACTTGAAAATATGCAGTTTTTAGAGATTGTTGTAAATCTTTTTTTAACGATTGCCTTAATACATAGGTCTTTTTGCTGAATTTCTCTTGTAAGCAATGACTTATACTGATAGATTTCTGTGAGTAGGATGAGCCCCCCTTTGCCCACCATAAAAATGTTAGGCTGTCGCCTTACTACTTCTGGCAAGGAGTAGATGATTTAGTATGACCTTGTTCGTCAATCTTTTTAAGTGCTTACTTTTGAAAACACATAATTTTGAATAAATATTGTATGCTAGGTAATACGTTTAGGTCATAGCAACGTTTTATGGAAGGTTGTCTGTTTTATAGAGGAAACAAAGGCTCATAGAGGTTGAGTGATTTGCCCAAGGTTGTATAGCTTTAGTATGTATGTGCCAGAATGTAGAGGCTAGTGGAGTGGTCAAAAGAAAAAAACACTATGAATTCAGAATTGCGATAAACTGAAACTCTGGTAAACTGGTGCGGTGGTTTAAAGTGCTTCCTAAATTACTATAGTATTAATAATTCTGATTAGCTTAACGCTTATATTTAAGAGCACATATCTTGACCTCATTGATTACTTATTGTTTGATCTTTAAATTACTTTATCCTCCATGAGCTTTAGTTCCTTTCCTGTAGAAGAGAAGTAACCACCTTATGCATCCAGCAACTGCTTATTAAAGATTGTTTCAAGCTTGAGCAAGTCATGGCTCAAGTGGTTCCTTTCTTTTTCTTTTGCTTTCACTTTAAAAAATAAGCAGCAGGAAACAATGCTGATTTCCCTCTCCTTTCTCCAGAAAACACCAGAAGAAAACCAAACAAATTGATTTATTAACCCACAAAATACTGCCATCATATTTTGAAAGACTGAAGTTTTCATGAACACATACCCACTTTTAACAGGACATAGAAGCAGACGTCTAGGTAGATTAAAAAACATATTTCACACATCTATAATCCATTTAAGTTAGGGTGGATAGTCTCTGGTCATATTCTTGTAGAAATAGGGATGATATATGACAATCCCTCCTTTGGCCTTGTTTTTAAGTAACAGTATTACTCTCTTCTCTAGTAAAAATAACAACCCAAAAACCAACAACCCTTGCCGCCCCCCCACCCCCCCAAGGTACCCCCTTTGTTAAAGTTGTCAAAATAAGTCTGTATTTTGTATCTTGAAGTTCAAGATTAGAGTAAGGGTGAAGTCTTAGAGCTGTTGTTTTTCATCGTGCAAAGCAACCTGGCCCATATTTAAAATCCAACCAAGGACTTTAATATAATTAAGCACCATGTTGTATGGTACTGCTCACGTTTTCATCTGGAGATCTTGTTAAAGTGCAGTGTCAGGTCTTTGCCTGAGATTTTCCATTTCTCACAAGCTCAACAGTTCGACTGCTGCACGAACACCCTTTGAGCAGCAAGTTTCTGTAGGACTGAGTTTCTCCTTTACTCTTGGCTGGTTGGCCTAAGCCACGTGCTTGGTTCCAGATACTGAGCGGGTTTCCCCTGAAAGTCTGTGTCCCAGGCGCTGCGCGAGGACTGGGGTTGTAGTGAGAGTGCTGGGGAGACGCTGCTGTCCGTCAAGGGACAGCCACGAAAATGAAAAGAATCAAGTAGTGAAGTTGTGATGGACATGTCCAGGGAACTCAGGTGCAAAATCTAAGTGCAAAGCTACTTTTTAAACAGGTTTATGAAGATCCTGAAACTGGGTTGTCTGATATGTTGTCATCTGAGTTCTCAATAGATGTAAAGTGAAACTGATTGAATTGTCAGTCTAGAAGAGATGTTGGCAAACTTTTTTGTGTGAAGGGCCAGATAGTAAATATTTTGGTCTGTCTGATCACTCTGTGTCTCTGGCCTGACTACCCAGCTCTGAGCAAAGCAGCCACACATATCTTCTCGTAAGACTGCCTACAGAACCGCTGGCGGGCTGGATGAGGTCTGAAAGCCAATGTGCCCACCCTGTTTATTACACCTTGTATATTACACTCAGTTGTAAGTTGTGTGGAAAATAACTTAAAGTAAGAATGATTTATTTTAAAAATATGCTCTCTTGGAACGTTCATTTACCTAGTGATACCCCTGAGAATGGATCATGCATGTAATTGTCATTTGTTCTGTGTATCATCGGGAAAAGACGGGTAAAGAATTATAGTTAATACTCTTATTGAAGAGCAGCTCAAATGTCTGTTTCATCCTTTTCTTATGTGGGGAAAGAAGCTATAACAGGCAAGAGGGGTCAGGGAGTTTCAGTACAGCTATGTAATGAAACATTTCCATTATTTACTTTTTTCTGACCAGTATTGAAAAACATGTAATTTCTGGATCAAAAGAGAAGGACATTGTTGGGTACCCAGATCAGTTACTATCATTTAAGGTGACGAATAGAATTTAGACTCTGGAGTTTGCTTTCTGGTCTCACCACTTAACTAGTGATCTTGAGCAAAGAATTTATCATCTCTTTGCCCCTCAATTTGTTAATAGGATCATGACCCTGAATACAGTTTTGGGGATGATAAGAAATGCTATTTGATAGCGCTGGTAAACAGTAGGCCCTTCATTCTGATCTGCTTGAAAATTTAAGAAAAAAAGTCTCTGTCACATAAGAATGTTAAAATTTTCTTGGAGGTAAAAAAAGTGATGGAAGAGCATGCTCAAAATAACATGCAGGCAAATGTAAGGCCTCTTAATGGAGAAGTAAGTAGATAAGAATCATTTAACTCTAGAACTGAAGTCTTAGAAATTCTTGCAATTCAAATTTGTATTTTTACAGACAAGAAGAGGTTACATGACTTCCCCTAAAGTATCTCTATGTTGTCTTTGTGAATAGGTAAAGAAGGAGACACAGCATCCATTAACCAGATACTACTGGCTCTTGGTTAGGAATTTCTTTATCTCTAAGCTAAATTCATCTTGTTTCATTTTAAGCACTTAATAGCTTTCTTTGCTTATTTTGAACCCTGGTAAATGTTGACTCAAATAATTTTGTCTTCAACAGAGATGAGTAACTATAGTCCTGACTATAAATTAAATAATCTTGATTTATTTAATGTTGCCACTAGGAACACATTTTTAATGACATATTTGTAGTTCTTTTAGCTTGGTTTTTTTTTTGCAGAATTAAAAATTTACAATAGTATTAGTCTTTTTTAATTGCATCAGTGGAAGGGAATACTGACAAGCCAAAAAATGATACATTATATATATATGTATATAATAATTACTATTTAATGGCTTAACTCAGTTCTTTTCTGTCTTGGGTTATTGTAGTTGTCTTTCAGCTGGCTTTCCTTCATTCATCCAGTAAATAGTTAATGATACCTGGCATGGTAAATGCTGCACATTGAGCAGTGAACCAAATGGGTAAAAATCCCTGCCCTCACAGGGCTTGCATTACCTGGCAGACTCCAGTCTGGCCTCTGAAGCTCACGTCTCTACTGTCTGATTGTTCTCTCTAAAGTACCCCGTCTTCCATTGTTTAGAATCTTCAAACCTGTTGGATTTCTGTTACTGTGTGGATAAAATTCAAGCTCCTTAACCTTTTTGCAGCTTCATCTGTTGACACACTCTTCTTGACCCACTGTCTTCCAACACATCACAGTTCCTTGTAACCCTACGTTCTCTTGCTTTTCAGTTTTTATATGTGTTTATTTCTGTTTGGAATGTCATTCTTCTAGACATTCCTCCAGACAAAACCAAAAATAGCTAATAAACCTCCTTGACTGACCCACTACCATTACTGGTTTGGTGAGATGACTTTCTTCCTGTATGACCATAGCAAATATATTCTCATGGTATGTTAGGCATGCTGGCTTTTCTCCCTAGATTATGATAGTCTGTTTAGCTGCATCTCCTACTAGAATTAAAAGCAAATTGCTTTTTATTTCTTTATTTTTCAGTGTCTGTCAAGGGACCTGGCTCGTAGTTTGAAATATCCATTGAACGGTGAATGAAATGCTTGAACTTCTTCTGTCTCAGTACTATCAAGATGTCTAGAGAGTGTTGGGGGTTCATTCAATAAATCCTTGAATTTGTTGAATGCTTACTATGTGCCAGGCAGTAGATAAATAGATGACCTGCTCTCAGATGAGTCTATGATAAGACTTAACAACTTCCTGACTTTTACAACAAGCTATCTTTTTTTTATCATCGCACACACACACACACACACACACAGACGTCATAAATAGTACAGATGAATTAATAGTCTGTATTATCAGGTATCCAGTGTTGATGGTATCTTTTAAATACAGCAGTGTTTCAAACTATTGAATAGAGATTGATGAAAATTTGGGGATCCACAAACCATTTTAAGGTCATATGAGGAAGGAATGCGAGTCCTGGTTTATCAGGAAACTCTCCGTGGACACCTTCTGGTAAGATTAAGAAAGTGTCCACATCCAAACTTGGAGGAATGGGTTACTAGCTTGGAAGAAAATTTTGGAGACCACAGTGAAGTAATCTTTAAGAATTACTGCATCACTGACACCTGGATGGTTCAAAGAGTGATACTGTAAACGAACAAAAACCACCAACAAAAAATGAGCACTGATAACTCGGAACAGAAGAGTGTTCCAGAAGAGACGAACTCTGAATTCAAAAAAGGTGTAAGACACTTAATTTTGCTTTCATTTTTCTTTCTTGTTTGCACAAGATTAATATATGGTAAAATATTTCTAAATAAGAATACTTACAATATGTTTACATTAAAAATTTAAGTAGTAAGAGTTTGGAAAGAACTGGAGCGGGGGGATTGGACATATAGACGTGTACGAAAGTGCTAATATTTTTTGCACCCCTCAGAGATCCAAAGTTATTTGGATTGTTTAGCATACAGAATATAAACAACTGTGCTCATTAAATCATTGTATTTATTATCTTTAAAAATGTGAAGGCTGCTAAATGTTTTCTTCCCCCGATTAAGAACAGAATTTTGACCTTTAAATGTTACCCTTGGAGAAAAATTTCTTCTGTTCCCCTACCTCTCACCTTTGTAGTAGAGTTATCTACTTGTATATCTCAAATTTCACCAACATCCCTCCTTTTTAAAAAATAATAGACTAGTCACTTTCATATTGCAGTTCTCTTTGACTCTCATTTTGCACTTTGGCTTTTGTGTTTGTAACTGTTGGTCTCTCAAGTTGTTTTATGTTTATAGAGATGTTAAAAGTGTTTTGTATCCTCATGCTGGTTCATAGATATGCATATGTAAATCTATGGTTTTGGAAAGGATCGTTAAAGTATAAGGTGTGTGTATATTTGTTATGAGGAAAAGATTAATCTTTGATGAGCCTTGATGTTAATTTTTATTGCTCCCTTTTAATTCTAATTTTAAAACAGTAAGCAGAAGAGAGTTTTGTTTTCCAAATTGCTTCCTTGGTGTACCAGTTACTGAGTTTGTGTTCCGGAAACAGAGGAATCCCTGTCACAGTGAATTTAGGAATAGTGCATATTCATAGCTCACATAAGCATATTAAAGGCATTGTGGAGTGCCCACCCCTGCACCTTTTCCACTCTGCTTAAATAAGCCTGCTGGTGTAAGGGCGGACACCCTCCCGCATCTTACTGCCCTTGAGGTCGGCTTAGGAACCACAGCTATCGCACTTTCTCTGGGGCTCTAACATGCTTTCAGATCCTGGCTTTTTGGTTGTTAATGGCAGGTAGAGTCTTTGCTCTTGCCTGCTTTTGCAGTAAAATATCTGTGGGAGTTATTAATATTTAAAGGGGGGGGGGGAAAGGAGCCAGTCATTGTCAATCAGAAAAACCTGTGGCTAGGGCATCTGTGTATGTCCATGAGCAGATGTCTCTGCTATCTCTTAGTTCTTAAGTGAACATCAGACTTGTTGGCTGTTTGGATTATTGGAGCAGGAATAAATTGATGTTCAGTTAAGTTTTTCATGGCATTGGAAGGGACAAAAAATGTTTAAAGCAAAATTGTGATTAAATCAAAGTGCTTTTTTTTTTAATTAAGAAAAACTTTCAAATGAAGAAAAATACTGTTAAACGTAAGTGTTTAGCTCAGCCTTTTTAATCACCTGTTTTTCTGTTCAGAAGATAGACTAATGCATATTCTAGGAATTGAAATGTCTCCAGAAAGCTTACAGGAAGTTGTGAACTGGCATTGCAGGCTTTTTTAGATGTACTCATTTGTAAGCACCTTGAAGAGAAAGTGTTCATCTTTATATTGCTCACAGGCAAATTACTTGCTTTATGTCTGGCAGTAATTCGTGTCCTCATTTACGGCAAGAAGGACTTTGTGTTCAGTTATCAAGTGCCGCCTGTGTGTCTCAACACTGTTGATCGCCTGGGATAGCGTTAAATGCGATTGCGATTGCGGTGTCCGGAAGGTGGTTCGTGCAGCTGCCTCCTGGTTCATCTGCCCTCCTCGCTTCCCAGCTCTTGTTTCCCCCCGGCTAGCACGGGCTGAAGGGGTCTGGCTGTGAATTGCAGTACTGCTTACGGTAGCACACGACTGCTCGCTTGAGTCAGGACTGAGAAGGGGCCCAGACGTGGCCCTGACCTCACGGGACAGATAATCTGTGGGTTTGATGTGTCGTATACGGGAGGCTTTGGTGTGTCTTTGTGGATGACGTTGGTGGGGCATCTCTGACTTGACAGACAGCTCTGTTCCTCTTGTTGCTGTGGTGCCTGCCTTCCTGCGGTGGTTCAGCCATTTGAAATTGTCTCTTGAGGCTTAAGGACGAGGAGTAGCTGAATTACCAACAGGGTTTCCTCACCTCGTTAAAGAGGCTTGAACCTATAATCTGACCCACCCTAATCCTGAGCTTGTAACTGGGATTAATCATTGCATGTACCAAAGTATGTTACTCTGCCTCAGTTTCTGTCTCCTTTGTGTATGGATTTGTTCATTCTGATTGAGTAACACATTTCTGACTTCCGTTGTGTGTGTGTGTGTGTGTGTGTATCTACATATATATCTTTTTTTATTTTGCTGTTCTTTTGTCCTGTCTATCCTTGTCTTACAGCTGTGATTTCTGCCCTACCCAAAATAAAACAGAAACTGATCATGCTGTGGATTGAAGGTATATGTGTTGATCTAATTTTATATATATATATATATATATAAAACCCTGGTAGCTTGAGACTTCTCTCTGTATGTATTTTATGAAAGAGCATGGTTTCCTAAATCTCAAGCTAAAAATGTGGCTGTTTTTCCTGGTATGTATGCCTTCAGTTGATGTTTCTGTGAGTTTTGCCCTTGGATAGCTGTAGCATGGGTATAGTGAGTATGAACGGCGTAGTGGTAGCTCGTTACAAGAGTTACAGCATTCTCACAGAAGTGCTTTTGCTGTGTATTGTGTGGGGGGCAGTCCAGTAGGAGTGCTGACTGTAGCAGAGACTGGTAGTGTGTCTGACAGCTTTTTCTCACATGTCACCTGCAGCCCAGTGGCAAACCCTTCTGTCTCTGCCCTCAGCGTGCAGGCTGGTGATTTAGGGTCCCAACCACACTGGCCCCCACTTCTTTTTGTACAACCTATGAGGTAAGAATGTTTTTAAACATATTATTAAATGGTTGAAAAAATTTAAAGGATAATATTTCATACTTGTGAAAATTATACGTAATTCAAATTTCAGTGTCTTTATAAAGCTTTATTGATGCACAGCCACACTGGTTCGTGACTTCTCTCTTCTCTCACACTTAACGGAAGAATTGAGTCGTTTTCAACTAATGTGGTTGCAGCTAACGTGGCCTGCAGAGGCTAAAGTATTTCCTACCTGGCCCTTTCCAGAAACAGCTTGCCACACTGTGCTCTGGAGTACACAGCAGAATCCATCACTTGTCTCTTCCCCCCACCGCTCTCTGGGTCAGACTATGACTCGACCATTGCTCTTGCTTCCTGATTATCTCCTTGCTTTTGTCCTTATCTGCCTGCATCTACACAGTCAGAGGACTTTCTCTCTTTTTTTAAATCAGATTTTGTGGCTGCTTTGCTAAAAACCATCTAGTAGTTTACTGTCTTGCTCAGTAAGTGTGAAAAGTGTGTCAGATTTCTGTGTTGATGATTGTAGTGTAAAAGCAGACATGGCAGTGTGAGAACAGATGGACGTGGCTGAGTTCCAATAAAACTTTATTTACAAGAGCAGGTGCTAAGCTCGGTGCGGCCTGTGGGTTTTTTCTGACTTCTGCTCTAGATAGTGTGAAAGCTTCCCAAACCCTTTCCTTCCGCATAGCACACATTTCCTGGTGTGCATCCTCCTGTTCTCCTCCTCTGCCGCCCACCAGCCCCTGGACTTTCCTTTTGTCCCCCGAGCATCCCTGCATAAGCACACTTGCAGGTACTGGTCCCTCTGCTTGGAACATTACCTCCCCCCCCCCCCCCATCCCCCAGGCAGTATCTGTTGGGTACCTGCTGTGTACCAGATAATGTCCTCAACTTCTGGGATTTATCTGTGAGCAAAACCTAAAACTTAACACCTTATGTAGCTCACTTCAGGAGGAGTGTGTGTGTGTAGACAATAAAAATAATAGCAAATATAAAAAGTAAAGGATACTGTGTATCATAAGACACATGCAATGGGAAAAACCAGACTCTGCTGAGAGAGGCCTTGTGGGTAAAGTGACGTCTGCAGAGATCTTTGGGAGTGACTGTGGGAGGGGGTGGTCTCCAAAGTCAGTGTTTGCATGGCTTGGCTACCTCCCCTTCTTCCCTGACTGCCCTGTAGAAATTGCAGCCTCTCCTTCACACCAGGGACTCCCTAGTGCCATTTTTGTGTTGTTTCTGTATATAGTACTTAGTGCCAGTTGACATACTCTGTATTTTATTTTTGTTTGTCTCCTCCTACTAAAACGTAAGCTCCAAGAGAGCTTTCTTTTTGATTCCTGGTTTTTACTTAGTGCCTGGCACATAGTGGGTATTCAGTAAGTATTTATGCAGTGAATCAGTCTAGGTGAATTGATAACTCCTAGACTTTTTCTTTACCAGTAGTATTTTTATCATGCTTATCACCTCATATATTTACCACTTCTTGGTAAGAAATAGGTTATTGGGTGATAAATATGGAAGCACAGGGGGACGGAAGTTCAGCAACACCAAGTACTCTTCAAGATGATTTTGTTTCTTTTTAGATGAAATGGCTACATAGGTTTAGTTAGGAAGATACCATTAAAAAAAAGTGATGTTGAGACTTCTCTCCTGGCCCAGTGGTTTAAGATTCTGCCTTTACAATGCAGTGGGTGTGAATTTGATCTCTGGTTGGGAAACTAAGATCCTACATGCTGCAGGGTGCAGCCAAAAATAGAAAAATAAATACAATTTTAAAAAAATTTAAAAAGTGATGTTGGAAGGCGGTTGAAGGAAGGGAAAAAAACAAGGCTGTGCTTAGTGGTACATCTAGATAGGCAGTGACCTGGATGTCCTGCTTATAAACAGAAATGCACATGAGGAAGTTTGCATGTCCCTCCCCTTGTCCATCATTATTCTCTTTTTCAATTCAAAATAGCCTTAAAACAGTTGATTTAGAACAGGGGTCAGCAAACTAAACCTCGCCTGTGGGCCAAATCCTGTCCAGGACCTGTGTTTATATGGACTTGTAGCCAGTTTTATATTTTTAAAGGGTTCTTTAAAAAAGAGAGACTATGCTGTAGATGACGCAGGCTTTATGTGACCTACAAAACCTCAAAATACTTTCTGCCCTCCTACAGAAGCAGTTTGCTAACCTTTGACTTGCAGTAAGGCGCCTTCTTGGTTGCTTCCAGGGTAGAAAGATACTTCTCTATGGTGGTATTCATAAATAAAAGAACATTAGATTTGGAACAAGTAATCAGTCTCACTTGTTTCAAAGGTTGTGTTGAGACCTGGAAAGCTACCTTAACTTTCTGCGGTAACACAGCTTTCTAGGTATAGACCCTGAGTCCCTAGCTCATTTTTTATGTACCTTTTTCATATCAGAAAAGAGTGGTGTTCTCTCTTTTGTTATGTCATAGGCAGACTGTTTTCTTCTGAGCCTAATTTTTATCATCTGTGAAACTGAGATATTGATACTGTAGGTGTTTTGTAATAATTAAATAATGCTATAAGGTACAAGTATACAGTTAAAAGTGCTCAACAGATCGTAGCTACTTTATTTCATCGTGGCGTAGTTAACAGATCTCTGGTGCCTAACAGTCATACCCCTCCCCCTGCCCACACACAGTTTTTAGGGGGTAGGGTCACTCCAGTCTCCACCTCCATCCTCATATCAGCTTCTGCTCTGTGTGAGTCCTGTCTCCCTCCGTCCTCTCTTATGAGGATAAATATGATGGCTCACATAGTAATCCAGGATAATTTGCCTTATCAAAGTGCTTCATTTAATCACATCTGCAAAGATCCTTTTCCAAATAAATTAACATTTACAAGTTCCTAGGATTAAGACCTAATATCTTTGGGAGCAGTCATTCAGCCTGCTACTGTAGGTTTTCATTTCACTTAGGTAAACACCTAGGAGGGAGATGGCAGGGTTGAATGATAAAGGTATGTTTAACTTTATAACAAATTGCCAGGCTGTTTCCACAGTGGCTGTGCTGTTTCACATTTTTACCAGCAATGTTTGAGTTTCATTTGCTCTGCATTCTAACACTTGGTATTGTCATTTAAAAAATGTATTCTAATAAGATATATCATTGTGTTTTAATTTGCATTTCCCTAGTGATTAGTCATGTTGAGCGTCTTTTCATGTGCTTATTTATTTACATGTTCTTCAGTGAAATGTCTGTTCATGTATTTTACCTTTTTAAAAATTGGGTTATTTTCTCAGTTGAGTTTGTTCCTTTTTCACAACTTTGTTCTCCTCAAGCTCATCCTGGGCCCCAGGGACTTAAGAAGATGTTGGTGCTTTTGTAATCCTTGGTATTTCTTAGACTTTATTGCTGCACACTTTCCTTTTTGAGTTTCTAAAACTAAAAAGACTTGAGTCCTTTTCTAGCTCCTAATAGATGTCTTATGTAAAAGAGAGAGAATCTAAATAAGCCTGTGGTGGGTGTGTTGGTCAGGTCTAGGGTTGTGAAAGAGTGATTTATTCATGCGTGTGAACAGGCTGAAGGAGAGAGAGGGAGCTGGCTCTCGAGACCGCTGGTCCAAGGCTTGAGGACTGCGGATTCTCGCTTCTCTCCTCCGCTGCTCTCTGAATTGGTTACATGGTCTCCTGTCTCAGACAGGTTTTCTCTCACTGGTTGTAGGTCTCTTAGAACTCAGCTCCTTCCACCCTACTGACCCTAAAGGAAAAAAAGGATCCTCTCTTCAGACTTTGTTCAGAAAACCCCTGGGTTTTTCAGCATATGCAGATCAGTAAAACAGTCACTCTGCCCTGCTTGACCATCTTAACTCAAGTTTAATGGGAACAAGAACAAATTCTTGATTTCTTCCTTCTCTTTTCCCCATAGTTTTCTTTATATCAGTAAATCCACCCTTTCTCTATCAAAAGCAGAGAAGAAGTCCTCCTTGATTTCCTTTAAGGCCTAGCCCTCTTCTTGCATATCTAGACCGTCTCCCTTGCTTGCCGCTCTCCAACCACACTTCTCTTCTCCGGTTTTCTCAATTTGCCAAACTCTTCTGCGGCCTTTGCACCTGCTCTGTGTTTCTGCGTGCAGTGACTCACCCCGCCAGGGTGTAGCTTCTCCTCTGCCGTAGGCCTCTGCTTGAGGGTCGCCACCTCGGAGAGGCCCTCTTTCTAAAGCATATCGCTCCTCCTTCATTCCCATCTCTTTCCAAACTCTGGGTTTGCTTCCCAGCACTCCTTATAACAGCTGAGAGTCGTTTGATGCACCTCTTCACTTGGGTTTGTCTTTTTACCGCCAGACTCTGCCTAGTTTGCGTTTGGGACTACCACGTTTACCTCTGTGTCCCTGGTTCTGGTTCAGTGTGGCGCATATGGGGGACGTAAGGGTTTTTGAATGAATGATTCAGAATGCCTTTTACAGTTGGCCTGGCTTGGGTTTACTGCTCTCTCTGCGTGGGGCATTGGTGGATGGACAGAACTGCAATAGCACCAGAGTAGGCTCCAAGTGAACCTGTGTTAAGATGCCACACTTAATGTGTTTTTTTGGTTTTTGTTTTTTTTTTTTAGTTTTTCTAGTAATGATGATTAATTCTGATATTAACCATTGTATTTATTATTTTTATTTGAATAGAAATAATTTCTAAGAGTTATCTGTAGGCATTGGTCTAACTAAGTTTAAAATCTTGATTTAAAAGAACGGCCAGAAGAGTCTAATTAGCACTCTTTCCTCTAATACTTAGTGTGGTGTGGTGTGGCCGTGTTAGGGGCCAGCTAGGTGTTTGAAAGCGTCAGTAATGACATCCGCCTCCGCGTTGCTCTGCTGTTCTTACCCTGGGAGGCTTCTGCTCAGCTTCTTGTGTTGTCTCTTTCTCTCACTGTTCTTGTGATGGCCCATTTATTTGCTGCTCTCTCAATCAGCTCTGGGCAGTTCAAGACAGAGAGAATCTGAAGTCAGGAATATTTGGAGATGCAGCAGAACACAAAAAGTTTATAACCTGACTGGGAATGACTCCTGAGTTAGTGAGGTTTAAGGAAATCATATAGCTTGACATCCAAAGTAGGGTGTTTCTGAGCGGAAAGGGAGTGCTGGGAAAACAGTTATAACCTGGACCTTCCTGCCGATCCCAGTGATGGGGAGGTGACAGTCTGTTGTTGCAAGGTGGGGTAGGGTGCTCTGAGCCTGAGAGCTTGGATGGGAAGAGCCTTGTCACATGTGGCCATTGGTTAGCATAGATCTAGAACATTTTCATCATCACGGCAAGTATCATGGAAAGTTCAGTTCAGAACAGTGTGAAAGCGGGAGCCAGGCAGGGCTCTGGACTTCCTGGAGTCTCTCTGAGGACTGATGTAGACAGCGAGCCAGGGGTCTGTAGATCTGTCCCAGGTAGGAGATGCCTTACAGATAAGGGCAAAGTCATAGCATCTGAACCAAGTTCTCTCTTTGTTTTCCCATAGGAAACTAGCACTGTGCTTCGCTATGATACTCGCTCAGAGAACACCGGGGCCGTTGGGGCTGCAGGCGTCTGGCCTGCTGTCAGGTTACTGAGTGTCTTCTGCACCTCGGGGGTTCTCCCTTCACAGCTTCCTGCCAGGTTGTCTGGCGATGGTTGTGGTGCATGTGCGAGAATAGGTGGGAAAGATAGACTTGGAGTAGCTTTTGAGTCTGATTTATGTAAAGCAGATTGGAACTCTTAAATTAGAGGGAGGGCAGAATTTTATAGCCAAGCATGCACTGCAGAATTTTGTCTTCGCTTTTGAAATTCCAATCTGGGGATTGTTAATAAGAGCATTGTAATTGATATGAATAGCTGTGACAGTATGTAGCATGACTGATTCTGTAAAGATAAACTTATCACTCCAGAATTGGGTTTACCTTTTTAAAGTAGGTAAGCATGTGCTTTTTCTTTAAAAAAAGATTTTTGCTTTTGACAAAGGATGCTAATGTCAGATGTTTTGTGGGAAAACAGAAAAAAACATTTAAAAGTTGTATGAAGATTGTAAAACACACACACAGTCACTTTAGGGCCACTTCATATGTAACATTTTTAATGAAGACACTTTTGTTATGCCTTTTCTTAGTTTTCTTTTTTTTTTTTAACTTCCTTGTTATATGCGCCTTAGATAAATAGAACTATATATGGTTGTTTAGTGAGAATCACAGTTATTGTGAAATTTCTTGAGATAGCAGCATTAAAAATAGTACTTAAAATTGTATTCCTATATAAAGTAGTGACAATGCCTCTTTATGTTTTAATTCAGAGTAATTAGTGGTTACCATTTGGTTTCATTTAATCAAGTCAGACGAGCTATCTCCATTTTATGGCGAGAATGAGTAGAGTAGAGGAAACTAGCTGTGTTTCCAGCGGCTGGCTAAACCACACCCTCTTCGATACAGTAAAGAGGGGGCAGATGTGATGGGAGGCCCGGGAATGAAAAGCAGGCCTCACACAGGGCGCAGTGCAGGTAGTTATACCCTGGAGAGCTCGTCAAAAATTGTTTTCACCGTCAAAATTTGCTCTGTAGACATTGTTGTATTCCGTTTTTGTAATCTCTTTTTATGTATCAACTTTAAAACTTTATTTATGAGTTTTAAAATGTGATTTCCTTCTATACAGATTTTCTCGAATGGTACCCATACAGATGCTATTAACTGCGTGTAGCTAATTCAATGTAAAAATTAAAAAAAATTAACGTAGCTACATTTCAGGTACCTAGTATCCCACATGTGGCCATTGGTTAGCATAGATCTAGAACATTTTCATCATCACGGAAGTATCATGGAAAGTTCAGTTAAGAACAGTGTTAAAGTATCACAGGAGGACAGGGTTTGTTTTTGCTTATTAAGCTTTAGGGGTTTTTGGAGTTAAAAATGTTAGCTTTGAATTATTTATCCTAGTGAGCTGGGCTTTATGATTTACTATCTGTGAATCAGGCTTGTCATGCTCACACTTGCCCTAATCTTCTATTAGTCTCCCTGGCTCTGTGTAAATCACTCAGACTAGGCTGAGGTATTTGGGGCTAAGTAATACAAAGTTTGCAAACGAGTTTTATGTTGTTAGCGTTTAGCATCTGTTAACCCTTGAAGCTCAGTATCTTCCTTGTCAACAGGGCTCAGATAATGAAACAGCGCCTGCCTGGGATCTGCATTAACTGCCGGGCTGTGGAGTTAACCGTTTGCATCCTAATGAGCCTCTTGGTCCCGGCAGGACTCTGCTCCGTTGGTTTGTTTTGAAGTTATCTCCGCTTCAGCTTTGCTTCAGATACGATCCCCTTAAAGTCAGGACTGTCCGCTCAGCGCCTCATAGATCGGTCCACCTGTTAGGTCACTCCTCTGGTCCGTCTCTGTCTTATGTTATTTGCTAATTCATTTATGATTACCCATTGCAGTTACCCTTAACTACATATATGAGTTCCTTGAAAGTAGGAAACCTACTAAACACAAAACTATTTTGTGTTTAAAATACCTGTACTTTTAGAAATTAAGAACTGAAAGAGACTTTAGAGATAATCATGGCAAATATTTTCATTTTACAAATAAAGAACATGACAGGTCAAGTGGCCCCTCGTTGGAGAACTTGGACCACAGAAGTTGGATAGCTTCCTGTCAAGCTGTCTCCTTAATTAGCTGATTTTAAAATTTAAATTGAAGGAAGTCCTGAGCACAACTGTTGGTTGAAGCTACTATATTTTGTGTATAAACTATGTCAGTGTAGAACAGAGTTATTTATAACTACTGATTTCAACACACGCTATTTCCTGTTTGTTTCTTATGACACATTCTTAAGGGCAGATTGTATGCTATTTTCAGAGATAGAGCATTTTGATCTTGAAAAGGCATTTTTGGTTTTAGACTAAAATAGATTAGTTTCTCAGGTTAAATAAATACTCAGGTTTTTTTTTTTTTTTTCATGTATTGCGTTTGGTAGTAGTGATTCATATAATGTGTCATGGGGTTGGAGTATCTATTTATTGAAACTAATGGTGTTGAGTTTCTCCGAGCTCTAAATTCTGATCTGTACTTTGATATTTCAGTTCCAGTTTTGGTTTCGGTATTATTGTATACACACACACACACACTCGAGTGCTAAGAACAGCAAACTTTCCTACATATACTACATTTCTAGGGTATCTGAACTGTTTCTTAAAGCTCATTTTTATTCTCTGTAGTTATTGGCAAGTAACTGTAGTAGGTATGTCTAAGGTAACTACATTAGGTATATATAAGGTAATTGTTACTACACAGGATGCTTTTGCTTCTCAGAAGTATTGCGGGTTTATTTCTGTGGTAGCATGTGCTTGTCGGTGGGCATGGACCAGACCAGCTCAGGCTCTTTTTTGTGGACGCTAGTTGTTTGCCCATGGGGTTAGAATACCTCCCATCTCCTTCCTTTTTCCAAGAGCTGACAGCAGTTTCAGAAGGGAGCCATTTCTTGTGAATTAGGACTTTAATTGTAGACTTTCTCCTTTCTGAAGACAGTTCTGCCTTCTGCAGCTGTTCTCTGGGTGGGATGCACGTGTGTGTGCGTGCGTGTGCAGCATTTGGATGTGTGCAGTGGCAACGCTCTGGCTTTGGAGACATCCTTTGTATAGTAGCAGCATGTGTGGAGGGGTGGGCAGCATGTGTGGAGGGGTGGGCAGCCTGTGAAGCAGTTTCTCTCCTCCTCCCCTCCTCTCAGCCTCACTCCCTCCCTGGATCTGGTGATATTACATAGATAGATGTGCTGGCTAGGGAAGCAGCAGAAGGAATTGAGTGTCTGCCAGGAACGTGCAGCGTGAGCCAGGCTGGCTGCTCCGGCTCGTCTCCCGGCTCTTCTGGTGCATGCGGTCTGCGCGCGCAGGGCTCGCCGTGTGGAGCCTGACGTCTCCGTGTTCTCCTCCTCAGGACACCGTGCTGTCTTCCGAAAAGCTGCTGGCCTCAGGCTTCGAGCCTGTGAAACACTTCAGGCTTTATTTATACTCTTATAGGGGTAATGTTGAGGACGAAATATATTAATGTCTGAAAGAGAGAGTTTAGTTTGATAGAATACCGGCTTGGGGTGTGAACACACGGCATCAGCATGCGTGTGCCTGGGCAGCCTCCGGGTGGTGTGGAGAAGTATGGTCCTGCTACCTCCCTGAGCTTATTACACTGCTTTAAAAAAAAAAAAATCCGTTCTCCAGGAAGAGGGATGTCTTCTCAAAGGACTTTGAAGACAGCTGAGAGAAGTACTGATTTTTTTTTTTTTTTAGAAATACTGATTTTTAACCATAGTTCAGCATTGCAGATAGACCTTTCTAGAACAGAAGTGATTTCGTTTATTTACTGTGTTGAATTAAAGAAGATAATATGAGATCTGGAAGTTTGGGGTTCTTATTTTCAAGACTGCTAATAAAGTTGAGTATCTGGACTATGTAAAATGTATCAGTGATTTTAGAGAAATTAGATTTTTCTGCTTTTCCATAGTTTGGTGAGACTATTTAAATCCATGTCTGAAGAAAATAGTTTTAGCTATTAGGGAAAGACTTATATAAACCTTTAAAAAATAAGATGAAGTCCTGCTTTTTTTTCATTTTAGGAAAGCATTGTTATAAATAGGTTCATTTGGGTGCCTTTTAACTATAGTGTTTTCATTGTATTTGTTCCTTCTTATGTGTTACCCTGTATTCTAATGTATTTTTAATGTGTATGTTCTGTTTTTACAACTAGATTCTAAGACCCAGAAGCAAGGAACTAGTTTTGTTACATCTTGTTTCTCCAGCATCAGATTCAGTGTCCTTATACGTAATAGATGGTGTGGACAGTAGTGTGTAGAGGTAACACTGAAGATGAGACTTCTATGAGGCGCTTTTACCTGCCTCAGTCATCCGAGGCGTCCACTGCAGAACCCCACAGACTGGGTGGCTCAAAACATAGACTCTCCTCTTCTCACAGTCGTGGAGGCTGAAGTCCACGGTGAGAGCGCCAGCAGGGTCCGCTTCTCCTGAGGCCTCTCTCCTCCTGCAGATGGTCACCTTGTTTTTCTCTGGGTGCACACACTCCTGGGGGCTCTTCCTGCCCCTGCAGCACCGCAGACCTCTTCCTGGGGACCCACTCTTGGAATCTCTCGACTTTAACTCCTTGCAAGTCCTGTCTCCAGGTACAGTCCTGCGAGGGTTAGAGTTTCAGCATACGAATCCTGGAGGGATACAGTTCCATCCAGGACACTGACCTGAAGGTAGACATGCTGAGTCACTAAGACAGGAGACAGCACACGTTGCCGTGCCCCTGTAACCAGCACTCGTGGCTGATCCAGTGTGCTCCAGTACAAAGTAAACATTGTAAGGAAAGAGAGAGATGACGCGTATCAGGCGAGATGCAGTCGGGAAGCAGCACTCATGAGAGATGGAGGCGGTTCTGAGAGAGCTGCTAGCAGCTGAAGACCGCAGCCGCCCGTGCTGCTCGGCCGGCCCAGGGGAGCGGCTGGAAGGGGCTCATCCGCTCTCGGCCGCTCTCCGTCTGCTTGCCCTCCAGCGCCCCGGTTGCTGGGGCCTCCCGGGAATGCCGCAGAGTGAGGAGAAGCCAAGTGGGCCTTCTGAGCCCAGCGTTTCAGAGCCGCCTGAGGGTGAGCGTGGAGCTGAGAGAGGACAGCCTTGTGGCCGGCACAGACACTGCCGGTGGGAGCCAGCCTCGCTGAAATGCGCTCAGCAGCGTGCATCAGAAATCTTAGGAATGAGCACCTCTTTGACCCAGCAATTCCAGGTCAAGAAATATATCCTGAGGAAACAATCCCCAAAGTGAGCAAAGATGTGTGTACAAGGGTATTTGATTATAGTATTGGATATAATAAAATATTAGAAGCATTAAATGTTCATCTATATGGGATTGGTTATCTTAGAACATGTAATGAATGTTTTCTAGCCATTAGAAAGATGATTTTGATTTAAATTTATTGATGTGGAAATAAATGTAACAAAAAGATTATACATCATATGTCATATGAGCCTATTTATGTGTGTGATTTAAACTGTCTGTAGAGGAAGAGTTGAGAACAGTGTATATGAACGGAAACTGCACAGTTCCAGATTGAAGCACATAGGCTCTGAAGCCAGAATACCTAGGTTTCTGTCTGGGCTCTGCCGCATTCGTCTTTCTGGGAACCGTTTTCTCATCTGAAAGTGGTGATCAGCGTCCCTACCCCGTAGGGTGGTTGCTGGGTCTAAGCGTGTTGGTGCCTGTGAAGTGTGTGTGACGGCGCTTTGGGTGCTCAGTGGATGCTGGTTATTTTGGGAGAGGGAGAGGAGGGGGGATTTTACTGTCTTCTCTCTCTTTCTTCTCTAACTTTTTAAACAAAATGTAACAATTTCTTTATGAGGATAAAGTTTTCTATTAAAACTAAAATGAAGATGTCGACAAAGTTGTAGTAAGTGTTCTTGCTTGCTTCTGGCGGTCCTGGGGCCTGTAGGTGGGGGAGCCTTTCCCCTGCAGCCACAGCGGGGAGGCTGGGCTCCCCGAGTGGCCCTCTGCCCCCTGCGCTGCTCCGGGAAGAACAGAACTGATGTTCCCTCACTGTGTTTTCATTATTGAAAAGTTGCCCACTTCTCTTTTTCATGTGGAGTGCAAGTTTGAGGATTTCTGTTGTAGCACAGAAACAGTCTTAGAATGGAGTGTTATACAGTTCTTCGCAGTCCTTTGACCAACCTGCTTCTCGGAATTCATTCCCGGCCACCTCTTTCTCCACACCCCCTCCTCCTTCCGCTTCCTTGACCCTCTGTCAGTACCCCCTCTCTCCGTTTCGTAGGCAGGCAGTTTGCCTTCCTTGTTTACCAGGACTCTAAGATGCTTAGCTAAAACACAAGAGCTCTTTAGCAGGGACGTGCCCTGGCTTCTGCGTTTTGTTTTTCTCATACCCTCTGTCATCATTCTCTGTAATTGGGGAAAAGGGGTAAAAGATTGCTCTCCTGTTTTGAACAAGCTTGGTTTTGGCCGTGTTGTGCTGCTTTCGAGATCTTAGTTCCCTGACCAGGGACTGAACCCTGGCCCACGGCAGCGACAGGGCCGTGTCCTGACCCCTGGACGCCCAGGGGGGTTGCTCTGGATGACACTCCCCCTTGAAGGAGGCAGGGGAGGACCCTTGGTCAGCTTCAGTTTTAAGTGTGTAAGAGTAAATCCTGCCACGTCACATTATTGGTGATAGTATTAACCAGTGATGGAGACTCAGCCTTTCCCATCTGTAAGGTCTTTCTTTTTTTAAAAAATTATTTTATCTTTAGGTTGAGTCACTGAGTTGAAGCTTTTGACTAGAGGTAGTACTCTAGTTATTGAATTTAGAATGTATACCTGACTTTGAGTATTAAGTTTAATCACGTGCCTAGTCTTCTGTAGCTTTGACCGTGTTTTTAGTCTTCGGTAAAGTGTGTGTGTGATGTTTTTTGAGGGCCCTTCCAGTTCAGACTGAGCGCTCCAGTGCCCCATATGTTGTGTCAGATACGGGACAGTTCATATTTTTGGTCAGACTTGAGGAAATGATGCTGTTTGCCAATTTGTTACTTGTTTTAGACCTTAGTTTGGTTAGAATAAATGCTGGTAAATAAATGTCTCTTAAAAATGTAAGGGAACACAAAAGTCTTGTTGAACATCTTTCTCCTTGTAAACCATCACTTTTGTATATTTTTAGCATAGAAAATATTCTTTTGCTAATGCTCTTATACTCAAGTACCTGTATAGTTCTTTTTTTTTTTTTTAAGTGGTAATTGTGTGTGCAGAAAGACTTAAAAAAAACTTAATGCCGTCATGCAAATAAATGCCATATATAGAAAATCTGTTAGTCCATGGAAAATTTTAATCACTGTGCCTTTTGAGGGGATCAGAACAAAAATTTGCTCTGATTTAAAAGGTAGTCACTTAACAATGGTAAATTTTGAAGGATAGATACAGTTTTGAAGAGGGGTATAAGAAATCCGCTTTTCTAGGTGCTTTTGTTTGAGTTACACTCTCATAACTTTTATCTCATTTAATCTTCTTGGTAACTTGAAAAGTAGGTATGTTGTACCATTTTGCACCGAAGAGTTCTGTAACATGGCCAATGTGATGCTCTAAGTAAGGAACCCAGTCTCTCCCTAAGCTCTACTGAGTTGAATCTTAGAGGCAGGGATACAGAGAACTTTGAGGGATGGGGTAAAATAACCTGGAGAAAGAGCATTCAGTGTGACATTTGAGGCCAAGTGAGAAGTTAGGAGTAGACGAAGATAGTGGGAGAAAGGCGGTTTGGTGTGTGGTGGAGAGAGTGGCATACCAGTGACAGGAGCTGGCAGTGGGGGTGTGTACGTTTTGATCCAGGCAAGTAACTGGATTAAAAACGGTAGTATTTTAGGAGGATGAAAACCAGGTGGCAGGAGAGGTAAGTAACCTTCCTGCCAGTGCAGGAGACAGAAGAGACTTGGGTTCGATCCCTTGGTCAGTCCCTGGGTCTGGAAGATCCCTTGGAGGAGGGCATGGCAGCTCACTCCAGTACTCTTGCCTGGAAAATCCCAAGGACAGAGGAGCCTGGTGGGCTACAGTGCAGAGGCTGCAAAGAGTCAGACACGACTGGAGCAGCTCCACACATGCCCACAGTCTGGACGATCTGGTAGGAGTGTGCAGAAACACATCGAAGAAAGACGGGTCAGTCCGTGTAGAGCATTGTATTGGTGATGTGACTCAGAATTAGGGGAGAGCCATGGGTGTATAAAAGAAACAGAAGTAGGAAGGAAAGGCCACAGGGGAAGGGAGCGGCAGTAAGAACTTGGCAGTGTCGGATTTGGATGAATGAGGAAATTGATACGTGCTCATGTGTCTGACAGACAGAAAGCAGAGCTTTCAAATAACTGAGGAATGTGGGAAAGAAAGACAACATGTTACGGTTTCTTAGCGTAGAATTTAAATCCAGCAAATATGCATATTATCATTTTTGATATCACCTCTGATTAAGAAATAGAAAGTTGTTATACTCTCTTGACAGATTATTGCTTTCTCATCTAAATGTGCAGTAATCTATATACATAGTAAAAGTGTAAATTGAAATTGATCATTACTGATCTAATTATATCATTAACTTATTTTCTTTCCCCAATGATCTTGTTATTATATCTAATTGTAGAAGTCATTGAATGAACTCATCATAATAAAAGAACTCAGTTTAGTACCCCTATTAAAGCTTTGTAATGGCTAATTGGTTATGTTGGAACTGATTAAAATTATGCAAGGTTACCTTATTGTAGACTATAAATAGTGGAGAATGGACTCTTTTCCAGGCCATTCATGTTGTTTTATTACTGTGTTTCTTTTACAACTGTATACTTTTAAGGAAAAGATTGTCCGGAAAAAATGTCTAATAAGCAACCATAGAGTACTTAATAGCATATGGGGTGCTGAAGAATTTGAAGGGATTAAATCCTGCCCAAGTATATCTCCCCTGAAGGTTATTGATTCTTGGAGAAAAGGCTTTGAGTAAGTAACTGATAAACCTTTTTGGAGCTGAGCATGATTTTGTTGTGTTTTAATTTCAATAGATGCTTATTTAGTACATACTGTGTGCAAGGCACTTAAGACATGACTTAAGAGTTCTAGGGTAATTTCTGCTTACCGAGGGTTGTCTTTCTCCCTGGAGGAGTAAATGGGAGCCCCCTCTCGTCTGGAGAACCCCATGGACAGAGGAGCCTGGCGGGCTGCAGTCCACTGGGGCACAAAGAGTTGGACACAGCTGAGCTACTAGCACCAGGGTTGTCTTTCTGGGAAAGGTGAAGACAGATTGAATTCCAAGCTGTTGGAGAGGATTTGGGAGAAGTGTGAGTTTGCTCAAGGCCTATTGGTAGTGAAGAGCTGGGTAAGGCTGAGAGGAAGGCTTGCCTGAATGAAGAGGACAGTGTATGTTAGAATGTCCAGCCTTCTCCACAGAGTATAATGCCTTCCAGCATTTCCTAAAGTGAACTCTTTCTTATGGGCCAGTTTGCTTCCCTTTTAATATTGGAAATAACGAATCATGCAATTATTCTCTCAGAGAGCTTGCTTTAGAGTTTTTTGTGTGTATGTGTGTAAGTGGTTAATGTGAAAAGTGAAACCAGTTTAATTGGTTTCTAATTATTTTGCATTATTGTTTTTTATTTACTGACATTTGAAAGTGCTTCGAAAATGTGAGTCCTGATTCTCTTATCTCCTCAAATGTTATTTTTTATTACAGTGCTTACCAAACAGTAGCATTTATAAGACATTTTATTCTTTGGATAGTATTTTGAAAACCTAGCAATATTTGTTTCCGTTCTGCTCTCAGTCACTGAGCAACGTTTTGCTTTCCTTCACTATACTATACCTGCGACTGGTTCAGCTCTCCTCTTTCCTAAGCTAAGACGTACCTCCTCCTTATCCTTTAGGTGTGTATTATTGATGTATACAGCAAAGCCATTCTTTTTGCTTTATTATGCATAACAATACTTTAGCAGTACATGTTATCAACTAATAAATTATATCTGTGCTGAAAATTATTTAAGTTTCAAGTTATGTGAAATAAATACCTATGTAAGAAAGTTAATTGGCAGTTAAATTTACTTTACTTGATTGTAATTGCAGGAGAAGAAAGAGACAGGATAAACAGATAGCTCTGAACCACTAGAAGAATTCAAAGAGGTAGGTGAGGTCCCTAGCTTGAGGAGAAGTTAAATATAAGGAAGAGAAGTTTGGGGGGTAGATTTGAGGGGAGCTTGTCGTGGTTCAGAACCCAGCTGGTTCAGATATGCAGCGGTTGGAAAGAGGTTCCTGCTTCAGACTGAGTGGTGCCTGATTGCAGATTATAGTAGTTTCTTCTCATCTTCCTCAGTTTTGACCTTATTACTTAAATCATCTTAATGCTTAGACTTGTTTTACAAGAAAAATTTTAAGGAATTAAGGGTGAGCTGTCTTCATGTAATTAGATTAAAAGGTAACCAACTTCAGGGTAAGTACAATGAGACTAAAATGGCTCATGGTTAAATTCAGTTACCAGAATCTGTTATTAATAATTAAAAAAATTTTCATTTTGGGGAGAGTTAAAACTGTATCTCTAAATCTTAATTTCTGTACTCAAAGGAACAGTTAAAAGACACAGGTTTTCAAGATGAGGACAGATTATAGTAGTTGCTTCTCACCTTCATCAGTTTTGACCTTACTACTTTAATTATCTGACTTGTGAGAATATGAAAAATCTATACCACTTAATTTTTTTGTTCATTTTTTAATTATGGTAAAATTTACATAAAAATTTAAAACATCTTTTAGTGTACAATTCAGTGGCATTGAGTATATTCACAGTGTTTTGAAGCCATTGCTGCTATCATTTCCAGAAGCTTTTCATCATCTTAAAATCTGTCTTTGTAGTGCTTTATAGATATTTTGTATTTAAGTCCAAGGAAGAACGATATGACTATTATTACTGTTTAGTGCCTATTTGAGTAATTCAAGGAATCATATATGAATTATATATTTCTTTCATACTCTTAATATTGGTTCTGCTAACTTGTTTTAATCATGTCCAGTGGTCGTAAAATGAGAATTTGTAACTTTTAAGAGTCTATGACATGATCGCCTAGAGGTTTCTAAAATCATAAATCTAAGTTTACAAATGCAGTTTTGTCCTTGAAAATTCTGGTGGTCGCAGTTCTAGAATTTATCATTCAGTTCAGTTTTGAAAGAAATAAAACAGATTCTTGATTATCCTTTATGTCAGTGTTTAAAAACAGAGACAACATAAAGATAGATTTGAGGTCCTCAGAAGATACTAGAACATAGAGACAAAGACAAGAACATAGTGGTATTAAAAAATTAAAGTCAAGTGTGGGAAAAATTAAAATTGGACTTTAATAAAGATGGGAATGTCAGATGATGTATTTCAGCACCTAGAAAATGTTATATTTAAGATTGTCTAAACGATTGTGTCCAAAAAAAATTTTTTTTCATGTTTTAACCTCATGTAGTAGAGATCACTGGGCAAAATTTTTGCTGTTCTTTTTTTCTAAAGTTATTTCCCAAACCCAGGTCTGAATGCTACACAACCTTCAACCTACTTAGCAGAACCTCTGCTGTGTGTTTGTCTCAATGCTGCCATCTAGTGATCATTGTGGGTGTCTCAACATGGAGCTTAAGGCAGCCTGCGTCACTCCTCGATAAAGTACAATCTAAATGCCTCCGGCCACAAACCTCCCCCTACTTTTGAGAAGTCGAATAGCAGTGGGTTGCTGTGGCAGAAATCTTATTTAGTTATTGAGACCATGTAATCACTTGGAAACAGTAGTTGAGTTCAGTTGCTCAGTTGTGTCTGACTCTTGGTGACCCCATGGACTGCAGCACACCAGGCCTCCCTGTCCATCGCCAACTCTGGGAGCTTGATCAAACTCATGTCCATCGAGTCGGTGATGCCATCCAACCATCTATCTCATCCTCTATCGTCCCCTTTTCCTCCCGCCTTCAATCTTTCCCAGCATCAGGGTCTTTTCCAGTGAGTCAGTTCTTTGCATCAGGTGGCCAAAGTATTGGAGTTTCAGCTTCAACATCAGTCCTTCCAATGAATATTCAGGACTGATTTAGGATTAACTGGTTGGCTCTCCTTGCAGTCCAAGGGATTCTCAAGTCTTCTCCAACACCACAGTTCA
Organism: Odocoileus virginianus; assembly: GCF_023699985.2. Taxonomy (NCBI): domain Eukaryota; kingdom Metazoa; phylum Chordata; class Mammalia; order Artiodactyla; family Cervidae; genus Odocoileus; species Odocoileus virginianus. The sequence goes on along the minus strand of NC_069705.1, from coordinate 1,964,905 downwards.
AAAGCATCAATTCTTTGGCACTCAGCTTTCTTTATAGTCCACCTCTCACATCCACACATGATTACTGGAAAAACCATAGCCGTGACTATCCAGGCCTTTGTCAGTAATGTCTCTGCTTTTCAGTATGCTGTCTAGGTTGGTCATAGCTTTTCTTCCAAGGAGCGAGCATCTTTTAATTTCATGGCTGCAGTCACCATCTGCAGTGATTTTGGAGCCCCCCCAAATGAAGTCTCTTACTGTTTCCATTGTTTCCCCATCTATTTGCCATGAAGTGATGGGATCGGATGCCATGATCTTTGTTTTCTGAATGTTGAGTTTTAAGCCAACTTTTTTACTCTTTTACTTTCATCGAGAGGCTCTTTAGTTCTCACTTTCTGCCCTAAGGGTGGTGTCATCTGCCTATCTGAGGTTATTGATACTTTCCTGGCAGTCTTGATTCCAGCTTGTTCTTCATCCAGTCCAGCATTTTGCATGATGCACTCTGCATATAAACTAAATAATCAGTAGAGTGTATTTATATTATTGAGCTGTGCATAACTCTGTCAGGCTCATAACTGACTCATTGTTCTCTCTCAGACAATGCTTTTCTTATTGTTTCCAGTTGTTCAGGGTAATTTAGTTAAAGCACTGAACAGCACTTTACACGCATATTGTGTGGTAGACACTGCTCTCAGTGCGGAATACAGTCCTTAGCAAACGGAAGTCATGGCTTTCTTGCAGTTTGCATTGCATTGGGGGAACAAATGGTAAGATACACATACAATATTTCAATTAGTGAGGAGAGTTTAAGAAGAAAGAATAAAGTGGGGGGGATGTGAGTTTTTGTGGTTGGCAAATTGTTTTGAAGTGTTAGATGGAGTGGTCAGAGAGAGTCTTACTGAAGGGGACTTTTGAGTCGAGGTCTAAAGGATCGAGGGAAGTGCTGTGCCTGCAGACAGAAGGAAAGAGGGTGCAGAGGTCTCGGAACGTCTGACTTGCAAAGAAAGAGCAAGCAGGAAGGAGTAGAGTGTGAGAGAGAGCAGTGGCAGGTGATGTTGGAGAGACCCTGTGTGTGTGGGGTGGGGGGCGGGTACAGGTCACAGCGGGTCTTGAAACTAGATGTCATTAGGCTGGATGAGAGGTGGGCGCCAAGCTACGGGCTCACTCTGGCTTCTGTGTTTAATGGTGTGTGGTGCAATTTTTTTTTTCTTGGTTTATTAGCAGTAGGGACAGATTTACTTTATAGAGATATGAGAGCAATGAGATAAAAGGTCTATGTTTTGACAGTTCTGAGATCAGTGATTATATGGCATATTGTGTATCTATACATATTTTTATAGATTTGCTCTTGGATTATCCATTGTTCTTATTTTTGTGATACAGGACAGTTGAAATCAGCTGGTAGAGTTTTACTTGGAAAATGTTATGAATATCACTACTCCAGTACATTTCAGGCTCAACTCTTATAGTGAACAAACACAGTGTAGTGTTGGCCTGTCTCAGTGATCTTCGTACTCAATGATATTTCGGGAATGAGAATCATCCGGAGTTGTGATTTTTTTTCACACTTCATGATATGGTTAGGGATGTGCCCAAATAAACCACACAATTAGCTGATTAGCACTTCTATTTGATCCACACAGAAAACCTCATAGATTTATGTTGTAACCTCAATGATTTATTTAAACCACTTTTTTGCTTGTAGTTCATCAGCTGAAATGACTCATTCTCAAAGTGCTATTACTCTTGCCCAAATTGTGCTTAAAAAGTGCCCTGAAATTTAAAAAAAAAAAAAGCCCTGGAATTATCAGTTACGTTACAATATCATGATCACTGTTGGTAATAGTATTTCTCTATGGGTTCTGGTTTTTTGGTAGCTAAAATATTTATTATTTTTATGCCTGGTCTTACGAGGTCAGAGAAGCAGCACCCCCACTGTGACGTGGTTAGGTCAAGGAGCTGACGCTCTGCCGCCCTGTGTTACATGTGTTTTCTGCTGTGAAGTACCTGGCGAAGTCTTCTGTCTTTTCCTGACTGACATGTGAGGGTTTTTATGTATGTAGTGCTGGATATGAACATTGGTTAGTTAAATGTGTGTTAGGATCTGCCTTTCCGTGGCTTGCCTCTTCGCTTCTTTGATGGTGTCTCTTTGGTCGTCTACCCTTCTCTGTTCCCTACCCCCGAGTTACCCGTTAGTTCCTGCAGATCTACCTTTTCTATTTCTCTTATGTCTCTTCTCCAGTCCTTTTGCCAGTGCCTTAATGTAGGCCTTCGTTACTCATGGCCTGGATCATACGTGGATCGTATTCTTTCCCGTCCATTTCCAGCCACTTACACAGTGACTTTTTAGAACTTTGAATCTTGCTCATATCGTTCCCCTGTTAAAATCTGAGAGAGATCCTGGGAGGCTGCAGCATAAAGCTCAAACCTCGTGGCCTCACTTCTGCCTGCTCTAGAGATCACTTCAAGCTTCTGCTCATATGTAACGTCTCTGCCAGGTTTATTCCCTGGTTCTTTTTAAAGGAAGGACGTGGTTGTCTTTACCACAGCCACAGTTGTTAAAAGACAACTTCCAGCTGTTCATCTCTCATTTCACGTCTTGGCTGAGCAATACTGTTAGTTTGCTTGTGTTGGACGTTTTTACATTGATGTACCGTTGAGCTCTCTCACTAGCCTGTTTATTTTCCAGGCTTTCTCCTCTGCCAGCCCCTTACATATTGGTGTTCTTGGCGCTCCTTTCCACCTCTTCTCCATGGGAAAACCCATTAGCTGATGGCTTTATGGCTGTTTTGTATGTGTAGTCAGCCCCCAGGGTATCTGCAGGTTCTGGGTTCCAGATTCAACTGATTTGGATCCACAGTAGGTTGAATTCAAGGATGTGGAACCCAGGGATATGGAGGGCTGACTATGACTTCTAGATTTTAATTTCCAAGTCAACCTTTCTCTTGAACCCCAGATCCGTGGACATTGCTCTTTGGATGTTTGATAGGCATTTTAAGCTCTATTAAGACCCAAACTAAGCTCATACCACCCACCTCCCAAACTGATTCTCTGTGAGTCTGTATTTTCTTTTCACATCCCCTTCAGGTGTGCCTGGCCTGTAAGATAACTCTAGGAACCCTTTCCCTGACGCCACTTGCACCTGCTTGATCACTTGGTCCTTTGTTTCCCATTGTTGTACTTCTGTCCTGATACCTGTGGACGTTGCATCTGTTCTCCCCACTAGACTGAAAGCGTCTGGAGGGCTTTGTGTCACTGTCCTGCACCATGCTTAGCGTAGAGAGGTAGCTGAGAGTACCTCCCGATGAAACACGCCTGAAATCAGACTCACCGTCTCTTTCCTTTCCTCCTGACTTTCTTCTCTAGGATGACGTTCATAGTTGATGATGTCACCAGCTTTTCAGTTAAGTTGTTGTTGTTCAGTTGCTGTGTTGTGTCATGGTTAACTCATTTCCTTTTCTGTTACTTCCACAGCTGGTTGCTTTCTGAGCCGGTAGCTAGTTTTTCATTGCCATTCCTTTTTCCCCAGTCTGCCTTTTTTATTGCTACTGGGGTTATTTTTCTCAAGTACAGGTGATCGTCTCTTGGTTCAGTAACGTGTTCTTCTTTTCTGCAGGGTGAAGTCCAACTTCTTTAAAAGATATTCAGTGGCAATCTTAAAGAACTGATCTAGTCTCTCTCTCTCGTCCCCCCATACCCCCCACCCCTGCTTATCACAGAAACTGTATCTTTAAAGTACTAGCCTTGGCAGACTGTACCCTGAAGTCCACCCTGTTTATACTACCTGTATTGCCCTTCTGTCCATCCACTGCTGTGGAGGAACCTAGAGACCTAGGTTTAAACCTGCGTTTAATAATTACTATCTGTTGTCCTTGGACAGACTTCTTAGATTACCGTAACACACATGTTCCTGGCACTTCATATGTGCTGTCTTCCTCATTCAACCCGTCTCTTCCGGCCCACTGCTGGAATTTATTTTCCCGTTTGCACAGAGCCCTGTTTGCCTCATTGCACTAATGACTTCTGCTTTTCTTTATGACTGGTACTACTTTTCTATCACATGCCTTGTAAAGGCTAATACTATGATTTCTTGTACTTAATTTTGTTGAATTTTTCATTCTTAGGTAGTCGATTTGCTTTGTTTAACCCATATTGTGTCATTTAGTTTCTAAGTGACCAACTGATTGGGGTATGAGTTTTTGGACCAAAGTTGCCAGTGTCAGGACCCTTTGTAAAGATGTAGCCAAAGCAGGCTTGGTAAAAACCCATCTGCTTTGTGAGTTGGAAATTTTGGAGGGGTATACATTTGTCCCAAAGTTATATGCAACTCTTAAAGGAATTTAAAATGGTACTTTTACTGTCTTTTATGTTAGCACTAAGGAAAAGACCCAGTACTGAGGGAATTGTGTTTTTCTTTACAGCCGGTTGCTGAACCAATCCCCATCTGTAGTTTCTGTCTTGGCACAAAAGAGCAAAACCGAGAAAAGAAGCCAGAGGAACTCATCTCCTGTGCGGACTGCGGCAACAGTGGTAGGTGACCCCCTGTGTGTGCCATCTCACGGGGCTTGTCCGGCAAGAGGATGTTTAACTGGAAATTGTATACTTGACCTAAGAGAGTAACATTTACATTTGATTCTGGTTTTAGGTACCTGAGATGAGCTTCTAGATGAGGGAAGAGTTTAAATGTATAATTGAAATGTTTTATTCAGTTAACTTAAATCAGGTCTTAGTAGTTGTTTTTTTATAGAAAGCTTTTCATAAACTTCTTTTTGTTTTCTATTAGTCTTTATATTTCACTATCCAGCATCTGTTCAAATCACATCAGTCAGTTGGAATTTATTACTGGTTTCTTTAATAATCACTACTTACTTTGATTTACGCCTCAGCCTTCGTGAATAGAACCAGGATGATAACAGATTTTTTTTTTTAACATAAACTTTCAATATGTCACATTGAGAAGCAGAGTGTTGACTGTAATTTAGTGAGCTGTGTGAAATTTGGGGCTCTAAAAAAGGTTTTTCAAAGAGTCTCCTAATTTGTTAATTTCAGAGATATTCCTTGTCTACCTTTTAAGAACTTATGAAGCTTTGTAGTATCTTTGATCATTGGCTTAATATTCAGTGTTTTATACCAGTATCAAACAGGATTTAGTCCAGAAAGCAGAAAACACTACATGCTTCAAGAGGAGGGGAATTTAATACCAGAATAAGGTTTTTTGTAAGACTGTTGGACGGGCTCCGAGGCCTGACTCCCAGGGCGTGGCAGAGGTGGCCCGTCGGAGGGAGAGAGCAGGTGGGACGGCAGCGTCTTTTGCACCCAGCTGAGCAGTCACGCGGTCACTGCCGAGGGTACTGTTTGGTGCGGGCGGGGACCGCACAGGGCCTGAGCTGGTGGTGTTGCCAGGAGCGCTGGTTGTCCGTCACGGTCACCAAGGGATAAAGTGGTCAAGGGCATGAAATTTGGGGGTTTTCCAAATTGAGAGCTAAAGTACCCCAAATTTTAAACAGGAAGACTTGTTTCAGAAAAATAATTGTGTTAAACGTTTGGCAAAGGGCCAAAAGCTATAAAGAGCGCATTTACATTTTTAAAGTCCAAGGGGCAAAGGCAATGAATAGGCCATTTATGTGAGAGAAATTAAGAGTTGAGCACATTAAAAATGTTTTCCCAAAATAATAATAGGAAGGCCCACCAAAGCAACAGTGAAGTGTTATTTTATAGCTTTTATAAAGCTTGAAAGATAAGAGAGCCCAAACTGGAGTTGATAAAATTGTGATAAAATGTACGCGGCTGATGTCCCTGGATGTTACATCGTGGGGCTTGGAGCATGTTTTGGCAGGGCAGATCTACCTCTCAAGCTACAGAAATGTTTATTTCATTTCACTTGCCAGTTCCTCTTTTAGGAATTTATTCTAAGGAATTAACTTAAAAGAAGGAAAGAATCTGTAATCATGAAATAATTCATTTTAGTGTTCTAATAACTGTTATGGGCTAATTGTGTCAATATTTACAACAGGCAGATGATCAGGTAGGTTCTTGTGTGTCAACTCTGGAGTATAATCAGTTTAAGGAATGTAAATATAAAGTTTGCTTGAATAAAATAATGAAAAGCAGAGCAAAGCTGTACATATCCTATAATTAAAACCATGCAAGGGCTTTAGTTAGTTTAGAAAGGAAAAGTAGAACATGAAAATAGCTCTTCTGGGATGATAAGATTATAGATGAGATTTTTTTTATACTTCTCTCATTTTCCTTGGATGTAAGTGATATTTTGATGATAAATTTCTTATCTTCTCTTAAAAAAGAAAATTTGTTGATAGAAAAGAGAAAAATAATTTAACCAACCCTTTCTCTCACTGAAGAAAAGTAAACATAACCAATTTTAAGAGGAAACGGATAAATCTTTTCAGAGTTACGAGCAAATTAGCTATCCTAAGTTTTTGAGAATCAAACTGATTGTAACTCTTGAGAGAGGAAACTTTTTTTTTTTTCTGTTACTGTTAATTCTGATCACAGTAGAAATATTGCTTAGGTTTTAGTTTTATCTTGAGTGCCTTAAATCATGAGCACATAACTCACTTTTAAATGATGGGATTTAAAAAATTTATTAGTTACAAACATAACACGTTATTGTTTAAAAAATGAGAGCACAGAAGGGTATAAAGTAAAATGTAGAATCCTTTTCCTAAAAAATATTTATAGCTCTGTATCCTAGGATGTTACAGTTGTAAACGGTTTTTGTGTTTATTCTTCCAAAAATGGCCAAGGCTTATTATGTATTCATATACATAGGACCATGTGTACACACATAGTACTCTAATTAATGCGGCCTTAATACAAGTTTGGAATTTCTCAAGTTTTTTTAATAATCAAATTGGGAGGGGGGTGATATATGTAGCATGCAGAAAACTGAACTGGAGTGCTAAGTCCTGAAACCATGAGTGTGGCAAGCTTCCAGGAGCTTCTTGTTTTCCTTGATGTTTTGATTTAAGATAATTGCCTTTTTCTACAACATTTCTTTTATACAGTTGCAGAATGATTCTTGATTGTTTCATTTGCCAATTTTCACCTTTTATTAGGTCATCCATCCTGTTTAAAGTTTTCCCCCGAACTAACGGTTAGAGTGAAGGCCTTACGGTGGCAGTGCATTGAGTGTAAAACGTGCAGCTCCTGTCGAGATCAAGGCAAAAATGCAGTGAGTATTTTTGCCTTCCATTGTAAATATTTCATTTAGAAGTAGAGTGTACCACTGGCATTTTCCTCTATGTATGTTTGATTATTTTCAGTCACTTGGTTCAGCAGAGTTTAGAACAGTAGCCTCTTAAAGTTCACATCATTAGTTTAGAATACTTGCTCAGTGATGATTGAGTGAGTATTGGATAATTCTTGAATAATTTCTAGGCAGTTTTCTACCCCACTCCCCAGTTTTTTTGGCCAAACTGTGCAGCTTATGGGATCTTAGTTCCCTGACAAGGATCGAACCTGGGTCCCCCAGCCGTGGTAGCACAGGGTCCTCGCGCCTGGACTGCCAGGGAATTCCCAGATTTCTTGGTAGTTACTAAAGCACTTTAATTGTATGTTTGTAGAGAGACTAGCTACTTTAAAGAAATACTTGTGAAATTTGAGTCTTATGGAGATATTCATTTAGGAATGATCATTTATATTAATTATAGTCATCTTTCTCTCCCTTTTATTAAAGCAGACTAAAAAAGTTAGCTTGTATCTGGCTACTGGATCCACATTTCTTTAGAAGTAATGAAACTTTAGGTCCTTATTAAAGTTGGATGAAGCAAAACCTTTTGCTAACTCAGGCTACGCATTTACTCAACTACTGCAGATTAAGGGAACTTTTATTATTAGGTAACTCATCTCCTTTGTGGAAAGGAGCCTCCTAGGTTTCATGAAGTCATGATCCTAACATGTTTCTGTTTCATTTGACTGAGCAGAGCTGTTCTTTCTCTGCTTTAGGATAACATGCTCTTTTGTGATTCCTGTGACCGGGGTTTTCACATGGAGTGTTGTGACCCGCCACTCACTCGGATGCCGAAAGGTAAGAAGTACTTTCTGAAATCAAGGTGATACGGGGCAGGTTAGTGAAAGTGCCTTTTAATCTACTTTGTTAAAGTGAAAGAATAGCTTGCATCTTTCTCCTTTGGGTTGTCTTGAGTGGAGAGCTGTCACCGTAAAGATGGGGACAGTCTCCTGATGTTCTTATGTAGTGTGGGTTTAGTATTAGTTTCCCCTGTTTTCAGTGTTTAAGCATCCATGAGGGTGAAGGTGTCCGTTTACCAATTTTTGCCAGCCCTGTAGCTACAGGGCAAAATACTTTACTTTTATAATACTTTGAAATATTTATTTCTTGAAGAAGTGAAATTCTGTTAGGTCATGTTGATTATATCACAGTTTATCACCTTTGAGGGGCTTAAAGCTATTAGAGCCTCTGGTTTATTGAAAACCTCAAAAAATTTTATAGTATTTTGCGAGCAAACAAATGCCCCAAAAAGAAGAATACAGCTTAAAAATATTATTTTATTCTTTTGACTCTTGTTCCCTGAAAGGTATTTACTTGAGATATAGTTGCCTGTTGGTTGGACTTCCATATTATCACATGCTTGCAGTTTCTTAAAAAAAATCATTAGTCGTCTCTGCTTTGTCTTATCATAAATTCCATTTTCAACTCAGGTTTTTGTGATTTATAGACTTTTTAAGTAAAATGCTTGTGAGATACTTTATGTCTCTTTGAGGAAGTGTTTCCTGCTGATGGAAAGGGACCCAGCCCGAGTTGTAGCCAAGTTATTCCACTTCGGGATTTTATTCGCGCCCTCTGTGCCGCTATTGATGGCTACCATTTGAAGAGTCACAGTTGTATGTTCTGGAAGAACAAGTGTCCCCTCTTCCCACCTCTTCCAGTTACTTGAAATGTGGGCAGAGGCCTTCTGAGAATCCTTCCAGATGGTACAAATTTTCTTAGGACCTCATTCCTGTGCACTTAATGCCTACAAAAGAAGTTTTATGGCAGCTTACAGCAGGAAACACTTTATTTTGAAATAATTTCAGACTTACAAAAACATGGTAAAAATAGTAGAGAGTTCTCATTGTACCATTTACTCAGCTTTCCCAAGTGTTGTTCCCTCTTGGTGTATCATAACAGGGATATATTGTACAGTTTGTCTTCTTACTGGTGGTGTTAACTTGGGCCACTTGTTTATAGTGGAGAACTTGACAGACACCTTACAATTACTCTTTTTTTTTTGCTTTGCAACTCCTTTAGCATCAATTACTGCTAATTTTTACTCTGGTGTTTTTCGGCATAGTGATGATTTTTTAATTTCCATCATTTCTTCTTCGCTTACTAACTGGAATTCTGCTGTAAGAAAGAGGGATCACTTTCTCGCATGTATTTATTCAACTGTTTTAATCATTATGGTTCATAGATACTTACTTTATTCTGTGAATTATTGTCCATTGCTGTGATTATTCCTTTTTCCTTCGGTTCACCCAGATTTGGCCATTGGGAGCTCCTTCAAGTTGGCTCCTGGGTCATTTTGACACGGCTTCATTATCTGTTGAGTACTTCTTTATTTTCCGGCACCACAAGCTGTTCTCGGTTATCTTGTATTTTCCCCGCTCCAGTCCTGGACTCAGCCATTTCTCTGTGGAAACCTGGCATCTTTTCTTGCAGAATAGGAATTAGAAACCCCTATTGAGTGCTGGCTATAAAGTCAGCATCAGTGGACTTGAGCCGTGTATGGCCTTCAGGAGTCTCTTCCAGTTGTTTGTAGGATTTTCTATGTGTGTGTTTTCATGTTTGTGTTTCTGGGGGCTTTTATCAGATTTTCAAATAAGAGTCCTTGACCTGAAAGAGGTTAAGAGTTCCTGGCTTAGACTATCTGAACTCCTTCAGTGGATTTATATCTATTGGGCTTTTATGTGGAATTTTCTTTCTTTATAGGCATGTGGATATGTCAGATATGTCGACCTAGGAAAAAAGGAAGAAAACTTCTACAGAAGAAGGCAGCACAGATAAAACGGCGCTATGCTAATCCAATAGGACGTCCAAAAAACAGGTTAAAGAAACAAAACACGGTGTAAGTTGTACTTGTGGCAAGGTGAGGGGAGAAGAGGATAGGGCCTTCTCTGTAGTGCAGGGGTTCACTTGTTTGCATTTGGAAAAGGAGATTGATTTTTATGTAATAATAATAATGGCTAATGCTTATTGAGCCCTTAAGAGAGGGCCAAGGCACCCACTCTTCTAAGTGCTTTACGTGTATTATATCATTTAATTCTCCTGACAGCCCAGGGAAGTAGGAACTGTTGGTACTCTCATTTTTTCAAAGGAGGAAGCTATAGCATAGAGCAGTAACTTGCATAGTTTATAGTAAGTGTTGAACTGAGATTAAAACCCCAGGAGGCTGGCACCAAAGTCTGGCCCTTAACCGTTACCTTAAATTTTCTCTTTTACCTGAAAAAGAAGGAAGAAAAAATTATGTTACTGAAGCATTTCAAAGATTCTTCTCTTAATGTTATCTCAGTAGTTTGTGTTATATGTACAAATTGCTGGATAGCTTCTCTTATTGGTCATAGCTAAGTCCCGTTTCTATGTCCTAAAGTAAAATAATGTGAATTTTTTTTTCACCTATTAGCAGAAATCAGGAATATAATTCTCTCTTGTAGACTAGAAAACTGGATTAGGTCTGGAGGAGGTGGGGCAAGATTCAGTAGCTAATTTTGTCTTTTTTTTTTTGAAGTATCTCTCTAGTAATTCACCTTTGATGATATGTAAACTGCCTTTAAGCCTGCCAACCTTTCATAAAATTTACCCACCTTTTCTACACTTTAAGACTATCTTGAAGGTGATAAAACTGAAGTGATTGGGCATTAGCAGCTTGAAATACAAAGAACCAGTACTGTAATTCATGCTTTTAAATCTTAAATCAAGCTTTAATTTTCCTATAAAAAGATCTTTTGAATCCTGGCTTGCAGAGAGTAACCCATCCTTATGTTGAGAGGTAAGAGTCTAACTCTGAGTTGGTGCAGAGATCCTAGGAAGAGCCTTCATACCAGGAAGGGTCTTAGGTTTTCTGTGGTACAACTCTCATTGTGTAGATAAAGACACTATTGTTTAGAGAGAATGTGATTTCCCCAAGATGTGCAGCTAGTAAGTGGCAGAGTTATGACTCAAATATGCTGTCTGACTCCCGGCCTAGGATTCTTTTCATTATAAAATGCGTAGGCTTCCCAGAAGTGGATGTTTCTAATAATATTACTTCTTAATCATATAATATTTCTTACAGTTTATGGACTGTTCTTAACAATATGGATTTTAAAAATACAGTTGTAGATATTTACTATGTGTTATGTATTAAACAGAAGCCTTATAAAGATTTCTTTTTAATAGCTCCCCCTTTCCCTGTTTGATTCCTTAGGTCAAAAGGTCCCTTCAGCAAAGTTCGAACAGGCCCTGGAAGGGGTCGGAAACGTAAAATCACCCTCTCCAGCCAGTCAGCGTCGTCATCAGAAGAAGGATACCTAGAGCAAATAGATGGCTTGGACTTCTGCAGAGATGGCAGTGTCCCCTTGAAGTTCAATAAGAAAACCAAAGGGCTCATCGATGGCCTTACCAAATTCTTTACCCCTTCTCCCGATGGGCGGAAGCCTCGGGGGGAAGTGGTAGACTACTCTGAGCAATACAGAGTTAGGAAAAAGGGCAACAGAAAACCAAGCACTTCAGATTGGCCCACAGGTAAAGTCTGCTTGCTTGGAAACAAAGTATTCCACAGTCTGTTATTTGGAATAACACTACTTACCTGGAGTAGATTTATATTTGATTTATTAAAAATTTGTCTTGGAATATGAGAATATGTTCAAGGTCATGTATTTAGGTGATACTCAGGTGATAAAAATGGCAGGAATTTAGAGCCTAGAGATGAAGCTGGAGAATGGACAAGCAGGAGTTTTAGACAAAAGAAGATGCTTTTTTTGGTGGAAGCACAAAGAATAAATCTACAGAAATGTGGGGTATAACCTTGACTCAGGGATAATTTTATATTTCATAAATTACAGAATGAATCATGTGATGAACTTCATGATGCTTGTTTTTATTCCTGGAAGGAAACTGCAAAGAGTGTGGATAAATAGACTGCTGTTAATCTGAGCATAAGTGAAAGACAAAATTATTTGTAAATATGATGAGGTCATTGATTTTTTACTTCAGATCTTGGCAGATACAGTTGTAATTTTTCATGGATTATACTTAGAGAGCCACAGCTTCAGACCATTTGCCTACGTTTCAGGCTAAGTTCCCTCATTTTCAGCTTAGATAAGATCTGTGAAGAAGAGTTAAAAGTATAGCAGATAGTTCACGTCAGAGGAGACAGTGTTGATGAGCTGGTCTCATCGCTGTGGAGCTGAGAGCACCCAGTCGTGTGAAGAAAGTAGAAAGGGCTGTGAGCAAAGTCGAAGAGTGAGAGTGGGCTCTGAGGTCACGGGCTGTGTGTGCCCGGGTGGTGCCTCATGGGCTGCGGGGGGCGGTCTGAACTCTGATTCCTTCCCCCTGACTGTCCCACTGGGGATTGTACTCCTCACTCCGTATCATTCCTGCTTCTATAAAGGATGGACCGGGCCACTGCAGGAGGGAAAGATCCTCATCCTTGTCAGATCCGCCCCCCTTTTATGCTGTATTGATTGACTTTTCACCTGAGTGGCAATCAACTCAATTACAGTTTAGGCTTTTACTTTTCATGTCTTTATCAGCCATGTAGACTGAAGATAAGGCCCACTCTTGAGTACATTTATCTGAGAAAACATGCAGGACTTAGGAAAGAATCTTATAAAGCAGAGGGTGATAAAAGGCATTTCTGAATTAACCATTTCATTGGAGGTAGATTATTAGAACAATCTACTGGAAAGTGTTAGAAGTTTTCTATCAGAGCAAATGTATCGAGTGCGTGGAGAACCATTGCTGAGTCTCAGGCATGACTTTGGCTTTGATGGGCTCTGTCATTTTCTCTCTGAGCTGTAGTTCAGGAGGCAGCCTGCACCGTCTTGTAGCGCGGGGAGTGCTGTACCCGACCTGGGCCTGCATCCCTCTGTGTCACGCACTAGGGGGCAGTGAAGGCGCAGAGTATCTGCAGATCAGATGTGGATTTTTCAGACAGGAGTGAGCCCCTGTCCTTTTTCTTCCACGAAATGAGTAACTGTGTATACAGTTGGTTTTTTAAGAGAACTGCCACACATTCAGAGAAGAGGCAGGACCACATTGGTGTTATTCTCAAACGCAGAGGCTGATGATCTGCTTGATCCCCCAATACTCCTCTCACTCATGTCTCTACCCATTTGAGGAAGGTGCATCATTTAGTGAATGCTTATTTTAATTTCTCGTACTTTCCCAGAGGGTTACCGCCTGTGCTCCTCAGACTTTGGAGTTTGTGCTTTAAGTGGGCACCCAGAATGGGAGGCGAGTTGGGGAGTTGGCACTGGGCATCAGTTAAAATAGCCACTTGAAATAGACCGTTTTGTTGAGATAAGAATGCATTGGCCTTAGGAAGAACTGTGGAATCATTGAGAATTTTAACAGGAGCAAACTTTTCTTGTTTTGCTCTAAAGTGATGAAAATTATGTCCTGCTATAACATAAACTTCTTCCATACTACCAAAGAATGAAAAAACAACATTTACGTGTTGACATGTGTCAAAAGTTTTATATTCTTGTTATTTCAGAATAGACTGCATATTTCTTAGATCTTTTTCCTGTTTTACTTTTTTTAATATGTGTATGTATATGCTGAAATACAAACTTGTTTAATGAAGTTTAAATTTAGTTATGTAATACTTTTAAAAAGTTTTAACTCAACTCAGGGTAGGTACTTATTGACTAGTATCTTTCTGGAAGTCAGCTTAGTGCTGTCCTCTTTTACATAAATAATATTAAGACTTTTGAAATTTGTTCCAGTTCATGTGCAGAACGCCTGGTAGCATCAGTAACATGTAAGCCCTTTCTTAACGTGCAGACAATCAGGATGGCTGGGATGGCAAACAAGAAAGCGAGGACCGGCTTTTCGGGAGCCAGGAAATCATGACTGAGAAGGATATGGAATTATTTCGTGACATCCAAGAACAAGCACTGCAGGTAAAGTTGAGTATTCAGATTGGCAGTCAGTTTGTTCCTGGTGAGAAACAGGATTAATTGTATTGTGGGTAACGCAGTAGTAGTGTGTTTATGCATCTGATCTGCTGTGGTTTGTGCATGTGCATTGTTTGTGGTTAAGCTGTTCTTTCCAAACAAACCCGTGGTAACTGGTTTGGTTTTGCAGGTAAACACATTGCTTTAACTGCCAGTATCAAATGAGCTTGGTTTATTTTCTGTCTTATATGAAGAAGAGTTTAGGATTTGACTGGCAAACAAACAAAAACCAAACCTCTCTCAGGTGATGAAACACATGTTCATTAACTCAGGAAATATTTATTAAATGCTTGTGCCTTAATCCTTTGTTGACACATAGCAGGATATAAATGTGCAGACACAGAGTCTGCTTATGTGCCAGCTGCTGGAGATGCCAAAGTAAATGACAGGATTCCTTCTCCAGCCAGGAGAGACTTGAAAATAGATAATTTCCTTAATGTGACAGTTTAATTATAGAATACATGAAATGTGGGGAGTAGAGGAGGCAAGCCTGTACTTCCGTCTGGGGAGTCAGAAAGGATTCATTGAGGAGAAATACCACTTGAGCTGGTCTTAGAAATGGAAAGGAGTTTATCAGGATGACAAGGAATGGGGTCTCATTAATTAGAAAAAACAGAAGTGCAAAGATTTGGAAGTATTCTTTGAAATGCAGAGAACAAGGGTGTAGATAATGGCAGGAGAAAATATGGGAAAAGTGCAGGTGTGGATCATGAAAACTCTTGGGTTTTATTTATCTTTTGTCTTGCTCCGTTGCCACCAACTCACTGTGTAAGACAAGTTGAGTTCTATCTCTTATCTTGAAATTAAGAATTTATAGGCCACTGCTGGGGAATTCCTGTTGTGTAGGTGAAGCTCTTTGGATTCAGAGACCAACTAGTGAACAGATTGTGTATGTATTTTTTTTTTTTTTTAATTGGAGGATAGTCACTTTACAATGTTGTGTTACTTTCTGCCACACAACAGAGTGAATCAGCCGCGTGTGTACATGCACCCCCTCCCTGCTGAGCCCCCCTGGCACCCCGTCCACCCGTCGAGGCCGTCACAGAGCCCAGGCTGGCCGCCCTGCATCACCCAGCCACCTCTCAGCAGCGATTTGGTTGCACGTGGCAGTGTGTATGCCGGCACTGCTGTATCAGTTTGTCCTGCCCTCTCTTTCCCCCACTGCTTCTGCAAGTCTGTCCTCTGTCTGCGCCTCCATTCCTATGTGTTTTTGAAAATGAAAAACAACAGTATAAATATTTAGGAAACATTTACGCAACAGTTCACCATCTTAGGACTTAGCCAGGTTGGGCTTTGAGTCGAGGGATCTGGGTTCAAGTCTTGGTCTTTTACTGACTTCTGCTTAGACAACTTGCTTAACCTCTAAAGGCATGTTCTTTTCCTGACAATAAGTTAAAAAAAAGTATTACAGGTACTCTAGTAGGAGTTTACATGGTGTTTAGTGGGAATTCAAAGAAGAGAGTCGTTTCTTCACTTTTTTTTGGATTTTTTTTTTCTTTTTATTTTTTTATTGAAGGGTAATTGCTTTACAGAATTTTGTTGTTTTCTGTCAAACCTCAACATGAATCAGCCATAGGTATACATACATCCCCTCCCTTTTGAACCTCCCTCCCATCTCCCTCCCCGTACCATCCCTCTAGGTTGATACAGAGCCTCTGTTTGAGTTTCCTGAGCCACACAGAAAATTCCCGTTGGCTATTTAACATGTGGTAATGTGAATTTCCATGTTACTCTTTCCATACATCTCACCCTCTCCTCCCCTCTGCCCATGTCCATAGACTATTCTCTATGTCTGTTTTTCCACTGTTGCCCTGTGAATAAATTCTTCAGTACCATTATTCTATATTCTATATATATGTATTAGAATACAATATTTATCTTTCTCTTTTTGACTCAATTCACTCTGTATAATAGGTTCTAAGTTCATCCACCTCATCAGAACTGTGACTCATATGTCTTCCTTTTTATGGCTGAGTAATATTCCATTGTGTGTATGTACCACAACTTCTTTATCCATTCATCTGTCAATGGACATCTAGGTTGCTTCCATGTTCTAGCTATTGTAAATAGTGCTTCAGTGAAAAATGAACATGTGTCTTTTTCAATTTTGGTTTCCTCAGGGTATATGTGTAGGAGTGGGATTGCTGGGTGCTTTTATGGTGTTTTTATTCCTAGTTTTTTAAAGAATCTCCATACCATCCTCCATAGTGACTGTATCAATTTACATTCCCACCAACAGTGCAGGAGCGTCCCCTTTTCTTCACATCTTCTCCAGCTTTTATTGTTTGTAGACTTCTTGATGATGGCCATTCTGACTGGTGTGAGGTGATATCTCACTGTAGTTTTGATTTGCATTTCTCTAATAATGAGCAATGTTGAGCATCTTTTCATATGTTTGTTAGCCATCTGTATGTCTTCTTTGGAGAAATGTCTGTTTAGGTCTTTTTCCCACTTTTTGATTGGGTTGTTTGTTTTTCTGGCATTGAGTTGTATGAGCTGCTTGTATATTTTGGAAACTAATCCTTTGTCAGTTGTTTCACTTATTATTTTCTCCCATTCTGAAGGGTGTCTTTTTACCTTGCTCTTATAGTTTCCTTTGCTGTGCAAAAGCCTTTAAGTTTAATCAGCTCCCACTTGCCCACACTGCTTACTTTTGTTTTTAATTCTGTTACTCCAGGAGGTAGGCCATAGAGGATCTTGCTTTGATTTATGTCATCGAGTGTTCTGCCTATGTTTTCCTCTAAGAGTTTTATAGTTTCTGGTCTTGTGTTTAGGTCTTAATCCATTTTGAGTTGATCTTTGTGTATGGTGTTAAGAAGTGTTCTAATTTCATTCTTTTACTTGTAGCTGTCCAGTTTTCCCAGCACCATTTATTGAAGAGGCTGTCTTTTCCCCATTGTATATTCCTGCCTCCTTTGTCAAAAATAAGGTACCCGTAGGTGCATGGGTTTATTTCTGGGCTTTCTATCTTGTTCCATTGGTCTGTATTTCTGTTTTTTGTGCCAGGACCATACTGTCTTGATGACTGTAGCTTTGCAGTATAATCTGAAGTCAGGAAGGTTGATTCCTCCAGCTTCATTCTTCTTTTGCAAGACTGCTTTGGCTATTTGGGGTCTTGTGTGTTTCCATATGAACTGTGAAATTTTTTGTTCTAGTTCTGTGAAAAATGCCATTGGTAATTCGATAGGGATTGCATTAAATCTGTAGATTGCATTTGGTAGTGTAGTCATTTTCACAATATTGATTCTTCCTACCCACGAACATGGACTCTCTCTCCATCTGTTTATGTCATCTTTGATTTCTTTCATTAGTGTCTTATAATTTTCTGTGTACAGTTCTTTTGTCTCCTTAGGTAAGTTTACTCCTAGATATTTACTTCTTTTTGTTGCAGTGGTGAATGGGATTGATTCATTAATTTCTCTGGTTTTTCATTGTTAGTGTATAGAAATGCAAGTGATTTGTGTGTATTGATTTTTGTATCCTGCAACTTTGCTAAATTCACTGATTAGCTGTAGCAATTTTCTGATACCATCTTTAGGATTTTCTATGTACAATATCATGTCATCTGCAAACAGTGAGAGCTTTACTTCTTCTTTTCCAATCTGGATTCCTTTTATTTCTTTTTCTTCTCCAATTGCTGTAAGTAAGACTTGCAGAGCTATGTTGAATAATTGTGGTGAAAGTGGACACTGTTGTCTTGTTCTTGATCTTACGGGGAATGCTTTTGATTTTTCACCATTGAGAATAATGTTTGCTGTAGGCTTATCATATATGGTCTTTACTATGTTGAGGTAGGTTTCTTCTGTGCCCATTTTTTGAAGAGTTTTAATCATAAATGGGTGTTGAATTTTGTCAGAGGTTTTTTCTGCATCTATTGAGATTATCATATGGTCTTATCATATGGTTTTTATCTTTCAATTTGTTAATATTGTGTATCACATTGATTGATTTGCATATATTGAAGAATCCTTGCCTTCCTGGAATAAACCCAACTTGGCTCATGGTGTATGAGCTTTTTGATGTGTTGCTGAATGTGCTAAAATTTTGTTGAGGATTTTTGCATCTGTGTTCATCAGTGATATTGGTCTGTAGTTTTGTTTTTCTGTGTTGTCTTTGTCTGGTTTTGGTATCAGGGAGGTGGTGGCCTCATAGAATGAGTTTGGAAGTGTTCTTTCCTCTGCAATTTTTTGGAAGTTTTAGAAGGATAGGCATTAGCTCTTCTCTAAATGTTTGACAGAATTCTCCTATGAAGCCATCTGTTTCTGGGCTTTTGTTTTTTGGGAGATTTTGGATCACAGCTTCAGTTTCAGTGCTTGTAATTGGGTTGTTCATAATTTCTATTTCTTCCTGGTTCAGTCTTGGAAGATTGAACTTTTCTAAGTATCTGTCCATTTCTTCCAGGTTATCCATTTTATTGCCATAGAGTTGTTCATAATAGTCTCTTATAATCCTTTCATTTCTGCATTGTCTGTTGTAAGCTCTCCTTTTTCATTTCTAATTTTGTTGATTTGATTGTTCTTTTTTTTCTTGATGAGTCTGGCTAAAGGTTTGTCAATTTTGTTTATCTTCTCAAAGAACAAACTTTTAGTTTTATTAATCTTTACTCTTGTTTCTTTCCTTTCTATTTCATTTATTTCTGCTCTGATCTTTATGATTTCTTTCCTTCTACTAATTCTGGGTTTTTTTTTGTTCTTCTTTTTCCAGTTGTTTTAGGTGTAAAGTTAGGTTGCTTTTCTTGTTTCTTGAGGTAGGATTGTATTGCTATAAACTTCCCTCTTAGAACTGCTTTTGCTGCTTCCCATAGGTTTTGAGTTGTCATGTTTTCATTGTCATTTGTTTCTAGAAATTTTATTTCCCTTTTGATTTCTTCAGTAACCTATTAGTTATTTAGAAACATGTTGTTTAATCTCCATGGGTTTGTGTTTCTTGCACTTTTTTTTCTTGAAATTGATATCTAGTCTCATAGTATTGTGGTTGGAGAAGATGCTTGATATGATTTCAGTTTTCTTAAGTTTACTGAGGTTTGATTTGTGACCCAAGATGTGGTCTATCCTGGAGAGTGTTCCATGTGCACTTGAGAAGAAGGTGTCGTCTTCTGCATTTGGTTGGAATGCCCTGAAGACATCAATGAGATCCATCTCATCTAATATATCATTTAAGACTTCTGTTTGCTTATTAATTTTCTGTTTTGATGATCTGTCCATTGGTGTGAGTGGGGTGTTAAAGTCTCCTGCTATTATTGTGTTATTGTCAATTTCTCCTTTTATATCTGTTCGTATTTTATGTATTGAGATGCTCCTATGTTGGGTGCATAGATATTTACAATTATGTCTTCCTCTTGGATTGATCCCTTAGTCATTATGTAGTGTCCTTCCTTATCTCTTGTAATCTTTATTTTAAGGTATATTTTTTCTGATATGGGGATTGCTACTCCAGCTTTCTTTTGCTTCCCATGTGCATGGAATATATTTTTCCATCCTCTCACTTTCAGCCTATATGTGTCTTTAGGTCTGAAGTGGGTTTCTTGTGGACAGCATATACATGAGTCTTATTTTTGTATCCGTTGAGACAGTCTGTGTCTTTTGGTTGGAGCATTTAATCCATTTACATTTAAAGCAGTTATTGATATATATGTTCCTATTGCCATTTTCTTAATTGTTTGGGGTTGATTTTGTAGATCTTTTTTCTTCTCATATTTTTTTACTATATATTCTTGTAAGGTTTGTTTGGTGGTACTGAATTCTCTTAACTTTTGCTTGTCTGAAAAGCTTTTTGTTTCTCCATCAATTTTGAATGAGATCCTTGCCAGGTACAGTAATCTTGGTTGTACTTTCACTACTTGCTGGGTTCAGTAATCTTTCAGTACTTTAAATATATCGTGCCATTCCCTTCAGGCCTGCAGAGTTTCTGCTGAAAGATCAGCTGTTAAGCGTATGGGGTTTCCCTTGTATGTTACTGGTTGCTTCTCCCTTGCTGCATTTGATGTTCTTTCTTTGTGTTTAGTCTTTGTTAGTTTGATTAGTATGTATCTTGCCATGTTTCTCCTTGGGTTTATCCTATATGGGACTCTGTGCCTCTTCGACTTGATTGACTGTTTCTTTTTCCATATTGGGAAAATTTTCAACTATAATCTCTTCAAAAATTTTGTCATACTTTATTTTTCTCTTCTTCTGGGACCCCTGTAATTCAAATGTTGGTGCGTTTGATGTTGTCCCAGAGGTCTCTGAGACTATCCTCAGTTCTTTTCATTCTTTTTACTTTATTCTGCTCTTGAGAAGTTATTCCACCATTTTATCTTTCAGCTCACTGATTCGTCTTCTGCTTCAGATATTCTGCTGTGATTCCTTCTAGAGTATTTTTAATTTCAGTAATTGTTTGTCTCTGTATGTTTATTCTTTAATTCTTATAGGTCTTTTTAAATTGATTGTTGCATTTTCTCCATTTTGTTTTCAAGGTTTGTGATCACCTTTACTATCATTCTGAATTTTCAGGTAGTTTGCCTGTTTCCTCTTCATTTATTTGGACTTCTGTGTTTCTAGTTTGTTCTGTCATTTGTGTATTATTTCGCTGCCTTTTCATTTTTTTTTTAACTTACTGTGTTTGAGGTCTCCTTTTCCCAGGCTTCAAGGCTGAATTCTTTCTTCCTTTTGGTTTCTGCCCTCCTAAGGTTGGTCCAGTGGTTTGTGTAAGCTTCCTATAGGGTGAGATTTGTGCTGAGTTTTTGTTTGATTTTCCTCTGATGGGCGAGGCTGAGTGAGGGGGTCTCATCCTGTCTGCTGATGGTTGGGTCTGTATTTTTGTTTTGTTTGTTGTTTAGATGAGGCGTGCTGCACAGGGTACTACTGGTGGTGCAGTGATGCTGGGTCTTGTATTCCAGTGGTTTCCTTCGTGTGAGTTCTCACCATTTGGTACTCCCTAGGGTGAGTTCTCTGGTAGTCTAGGGTCTTGGAGTCACTGCTCCCACTCCAGAGGCTCAGGGCTTGATCTCAAGTTTTGCGTGGTTCTCTATATTCATTTCCTCTGGGCAGGTACTCCTGTCCACTCTCAGCTGCTGTTCTGCATGCACTTCTGTGTCTGAAGGTGTATTCCTGATGTACCTGTGGAGAGAGATGTTCTCCACGTCCATCTGCTCCTCCACCATCTTGTTCTATCAGGTTGTCGTTTCTTCACTTTTTAAGAACCTCTTTTCCAGAATTAAGTTGCAGATGTATACTAATGCTTTTGACTCCTGTTTATTTGTATGTATTTCCTAGAAACAAGGACATTCTTATAGGTGAACACAGTACAGTCCAGATCAGGAGTTTATACCCATGAAACATGTTATCTAATCTGAAGATTTTATTCAAATCTTACTAGTTGTACTACTAATTTTCTTAATAGCAAAAGGAAAGGAAGCCTTGTCCTGGTCAACTGTCCAACTGAGGATTATGTGTTTTGTTCACTCATTATGTCTCCTTATTCTCCTTTACCCTGGAACAGTTTCTCAGTCTTTATTTTTCATGCCCTTGACATTTCTGATGAGTGCAGGTCATTTATTTTGTAGAACATCCACAGTGGTGACTTGTCCTTTGATCACTTGGTTACAGTGATATTGTGCCATGTTTCTCATCTGTGAAATCATGTGCCCTCTGTAATTAAGTAATTTTTGGGAATACACTTTATTTAAATATGTACTGTTTCTCATCAGATTTTACCCACTAGACTTTGTTGGTTGCTTTCAATGGAATTAGATGATTTTCTGATTCCATCGTGTGTTTTTTAATTGGCATACTAATATAAGGAAGAGCTTTTCCTTTTTTCTGTCTATCCATCCTTCCATCCATCCGTCTATGACTTACAGATTTGTATTTTATGTGTTGTGTTATCATTTGTTGTTATTGGTATTTATTTAGATGCTCAGGTTGTTCCATATTTGTGCAGGGAGAGCTTGTGTGTGTGTGTGTGTGTGTGTGTGTGTGTGTGTGTGACTTTGTCCAATTTATTCTATTTATTTGGTGATTTTTAAAGTTATGCTGCTGCTACTGCTGCTAAGTCACTTCAGTCGTGTCCAACTCTGCGACCCCATAGATGGCAGCCCATCAGGCTCCTGAGAATCCGTGGGATTCTCCAGGCACGAACACTGGAGTGGGTTGCCATTTCCTTCTCCAATGAATGAAAGTGAAAAGTGAAAGGGAAGTCACTCAGTCGTGTCCGACTCTTAGTGACCCCATGGACCACAGCCTACCAGGCTCCTCAGTCCATGGGATTTTCCAGGCAAGAGTACTGGAGTGGGGCGCCATTGTCTTCTCCGAAGTTGAGGTATAACTGACCTCAATTTTATTAACTGTAAAAAAGTTATAAGTATACAGTGAAATGATTGAATGTTTGTATAGCACATATTCGTATCTGCTTTTAGCCACAGCAGTATATCCTAGACTCCTGTTGTTCATGCTGTGGATTCAGCCATTTCTCTGAGAATCCCTGGTTCCTTTTAGTGGAGAATGGGCATCAGTGGTAGTTATGTCCTTTTACTTTCTCAGGCCCAAAGAAGTTTCATCCTTGCTTTTTTCTGTCTCATACCCTGTACATATTTGGTTCATTGGCAAATCCTACTGGTCCTACCCCAGAATGTCTCAAAACATGACAGCTGCTTTCCCCACCCACCTTCCTCACCTGCGCTGCTTCCTCTTCTCTGGGCAGCTGTGATGTCTCCATACTCATGCACTTGCTTCCACTCCTGCTGCTTACCAGTGTCTGAGCTGTGTTCTTTATGCGGGGGCTGGAGTAAATGTTTTCAGACTTTCCACTCCTCTGCTCAGAAAGCCTCTAGTGCCATTCAGTCCTGCCGAGACTGTCTAAAGAGACGCGCTGTGACCGTGTGCCTCCCTGCCTCTCGGGCCCTGTCCCCCCACTCTGCCCTGTTCACACCTCACCAGCCACAGGCCGCCTCTCCCTTCCACAGATGCCCCAGGCGCACTTCCACCTCAGAGCCTTGGCACTTCCTGCCCCTGGTCTGCATGGCCCGTCCTCTGGTCCAGAGAGCGAGTCTGTTCACTGCTCACTCTGTTTAGGTCTCTGCTTCTGTCTTGTATTAGAGAGGCTCTTCCTAAATCCCAAACTGAAACAGCATACATTTGTCCACACTGTGTCACTCTTTGTCTCCCTACCTGCTTGCTTGTCCTACAAGGTATTTACCACTTACTTATAAATGTAAATATTAATTTCTAGAATGTCAGTACCTTGAGATCAGGCACTTTCTTTTTGGTCACTGCTTTATACTGAGTATTTGGAATATAGTAAAGGCTCAGTAAATATTTGTTTAATGAGTGGATAAATGAAATTTTTTGTTGGGTGAAATGAGCCAGAAGTTGTAATAACAGGTATGAAGAGAAAGATGACTGGGGAGAGTTAAAAGGGCGCTGAGCCCTGCTGAGGCCACTGGAGACGGTATGTTTCTTCCAGTGTTTTATTAAACTGTGATTGTTTGTATATGTATCTGGCACCAAGGAAATGGGCAGCTGGGCTTGTGATTCCTAACCTGTGCTTATTTTCAGAAGCACACTACGAAAATAATTTCAGTACACTACCGCGCAGTGCACTAAAATTCTGATGATGGTGTTTCTCCATGAAGTCCATTCATTTAGAACTCACGTGCCTGGCATGGAACTAGAGCTGTAGGGTAGACAAACAGTCATAGACTCTGCCTTCATGAAATGTTCAGTCTCAGCAAATAGTAAACAATTGTACAGATAAGTCTGTTGTTGCAAGCTGACAGCTAATGGGCAGAGAGTAAGAATGTGGTGAGAGGGGATAGTAGACACTTCCTGTGCCAGTTTCTGGGTTCCTAGGCAGTGTAATTCACACGGGGACTTAAAAGATGGCTAGAAAGTCAGCAAGGCAAAGAGCTACTGAGAAGAATGTTCCAGACATAGGGAACATGCCTGTGCACGTCTGGAGGCATAAAAGAACTTGGTGCATTTGAGGAAATGAAAGAAGGCCAGGCCAACCAGAGTACAGTGAGTAAAAGTCACAGAAGATGAAGCTGGAGAGAGAAAACAAGGGATAAGTTAGGATTGGCGTTTTTATTGCAATTGTAGTGGGAAGTCATTGAATGATTTAAAAAGATTTTTTCCCATTGTGATTTATTGTAAGATATTGACTGTCGTTCCCTGTGCTATACAGTGTATCTTTGTTGTTCATCTCTTTTGCATATAGTAGCATGTATCTGTCCCTTTCCCCTTTGGTAACCATTAGCTTGTTTTCTGTGTTTGTGTCTTATTTCTGGTTTTTAAATAAATTTATTTGTGTCTCTTTTTCTTTTTAGATTCTACAAATAATGATGTCATGATAATTCTTTTTTATGGCTGAGTAGTATTCCATTGTATGTATGCACCACATCTTCTTTAATCATTGAATGATTTTAGCAAGGAAATAGAACAAATATGAATTAAATTTTCTTTTTTTAGCCACTATATGAATGGATTGAAATTCTTCATATTCCAAGCCAAGAGTAGAAGCAGGGAAACAAATTTAGAGGCTGTTTGAGTGATTGAGAAGGAAGAAGATGGTGACTTAGACTGGAGAGGTGGCAGTGGAAATGGGAGAGAAGTAGATGAATGTAGAATCCTTTTCAGAGATGAAGTCAGCGCAACTCGGTAGATATGATGTGTAGTTTAAAGGAGTAAGGGGAAGTCAAGAACAGCTCCAGGCTCTCTGACCTAATGTCGTAGAGGAAGCGGGTTGAAGCAGTGGGGGGACTCACTATTGATTAGATTAGATGATGTCTTTAAATAATAACAGCATTCATGAACATAACATACAGAGTCATTTTGGAGAGCCTAGATATGCTGTCGTAGAAACTGCTTCAACCCTTGTTCCACAAACTTTGAAGGAAGATTTTATTACAGCGTCTTAGACGGCAATCCATCCAGTCAATAGCTCATCATATTTTAAGTACCGACCCTGTTCTAGAAATAGCTAGGTGCAGGGGCTGTAAGTACGACATAGTTTGATTCTTATAGAGCTTTAACCAGTCACAAAAGCAGCCCCCAATAGTGATAGCTTATAGTGATGATCTTGAGCAATTAAATTTTGTGTGGTATATTACCTAATTAAGTCAGACATTATTGAAATATTTCACAAGGTTTCTTTTTTTCACCCCCCCTTCAAAAAGGGTCATTTATTAATTGGTTTTGCTTTTTTTTTTTTTTTTTAGTTTTCAAGAGACAGGTATAGTTTGCCTGGTACCATGTTCCATCGTTAGTAGCTATTCAGTGAACACTTCCATAAAAAAGAGCCACCTCTTAAAACAAAACAGGAACATAAGAAATTGGTAGTATAGGATTTTGTTTGGAATTATCTTTCAACAATGATTTTGTGAACTTGGAAGGAATGGTTTTTCTTAGAAGATTCATCACTGAAAAGAAGCATTTGTATTCAAGAGCATTGAAGAGCATGATAGCCTCCTCGAAATATATAGAATGATTTTTTTCATAAAATATCACCAAA
Organism: Odocoileus virginianus; assembly: GCF_023699985.2. Taxonomy (NCBI): domain Eukaryota; kingdom Metazoa; phylum Chordata; class Mammalia; order Artiodactyla; family Cervidae; genus Odocoileus; species Odocoileus virginianus. The sequence goes on along the minus strand of NC_069705.1, from coordinate 1,939,261 downwards.
CAGTGCGTTATATTTCCTTAGTAATTTTAGTGCTTTCTAATTTTGAAGGATTTGGTTGTGTGTGTGTGTGTTTCTAGAAAGTTAATAGCATTTTTGAAATGATTTTTTTGCATAAAGAATTTAGCAGTTAATTAGAAATGAAATAAACTAGGTTTAGCAAGTCTCTTCACTCTGAGAGTTTTTATCCCTATTTAATTATTTTTTTCCTTGGAAAATATATATCTTAGAATTACCAAAATGTATGTAAAAGCATTGACATTTTACCCTCAGTGTCCTAACTACATAAATAGTCGTTCTCAAGCCAGAATGTACTTTAAAACCACCTTACCCTGCCTAGGCCCTGTTCAGATATTGATGAACTCCAGGGACTGGGGAGAAGGGCCCAGGCATAGTATCAGAAAATGCTCTCTAGGTGGTCTTGTAATTTGAAACTGCTCGAAGATATGCACGCCTATTAGCTACAACTCCAATAGGAAAATCAAGATGGAACGCGCTTCTCACTCTAAGCGGTTAGTTCTTACCCACATAACTGTCTGTAGATCTTTTGACAGTGGTGGGCAGGTAACGCAGGTAGCCAGTATATGGCGCTTGTTTGGTGAAGCCTCACCTTCTGGACAGCGCCACTCGGATCCAGCGTGGGACACTCCTTACTCCCCTGGCCCAGCAGCGCCGTGAACCTGGTGTCGGGGCGCACGTCTGGAGTCCCCGCCCCCTCGCGGCGGATTTCCGGTTTGTTTGAGTGCCCCGAGGGCACGCCTCTTGAAGTCCGCTCCAGGGCTGCACTCGTGCGTGTCCATGGTGTGTTCTCCCGTCTCCACCTCGTTGATGGCGGACTGGCCCTTCTTCTCGCTGCCCTTTAGTGGGAACCATCCTGCTGGACTTGACAGTTGAGCAAAATTTTATTGAATATTCACTAAGGTAGTGGTTAAGAGCCTAGGTATTAGAGAGAAGCTGCCCACGTTCAAATCCTGTCTCTGCTGAGTGACCTTTGTCAACTAAGTTACTTAATAGGTTTGTTGAAAGGATTGAATGAATTGGTATTTGCAAAGCACTTGGTGTGTCCCTCATGAAGTGAGGACTAAATCAATGCCAGTCTCTGCTAGTGTCTTAGTGGTGGGTGCTAGAAACCCACAGATACATAGGAAATGTGTCTCTGCCCTCCAGGTGATAAGACATTTATAAACCAATAGTTGAAGGCTTGTGGTTAGTAATAGGAAGTCTTTTATTGTGTTCTAGGTTCACTACATTCAGCATTGTGTATCAATTTTTGCATTTAATAAAATCTTGTTGTTACTTGCTCCCGTTTCAAACATATGAAGAATTGAAGCCTTTGAAGGATTATCATACCTGGAATTACATAGTTATTCAGTGTCAGAATCAGCATTTGAACCCAGGCCGTGTGACTCCAGATCTTTAATCCTTGACTGCTAGTCTGTGTTAAATGTGCTTAAGATGCAGGAGAATGACAGCAAGACATCTGCCTAGGGCTGTTTGTGTGGTCTTCAGGGAGCAGGTGGTATTTGACTAGGGTGTTCAGAGAATGAATGAGAAGTAGCTACTGGATGAGAGGAGGGCATTTCTCGTGGAATAGTTTTGGGTGTGAGAAAGGTTACTGAACACTTGGAGCTGTGTGTAATTTCTTCGGTTGGCGTTCAGTTAAGAGATGAGGTTGAAAAGGTGAATACAGACCAGAAGACCAGGTCATGAAGATCCTGTGGTCCATGTTAAGCAGTCTGTACTTTGTTTTCTAGTTGTGGTGGTTCTCTAAAGTAGTTGAATAGCTCTTGAGGAGCTCCTGAAGAGTTTATTTTAAAGAGGACGGCATGGCTGTATTTGCATTTGGAAACCTGGTTCTGGTGATGCCGTGTGAAGTGGGTTGAAGAAGCCCTGCCAGTCTGGTGCTCACGTGGTCAGTGAGAGGGGACCAGGGCCTGGATAAGGTGGAGGGGGCCCAGTAGGCAGAGGTTGTGCGGTGGATTTAGGATAGGATGGGAACCCTAGAGTGCTGGGTTGAGTCGAGGTTAAACGAAAGGACAGAACCACATAGTTCCTAGTGTTCTTTTTTGAGTAGATGATGATGGTAAATGTGGGAAGGGGAGCTTTTTTGGATGGTCTTCCCGATCGTGGTTACACGAATTGGGGGCTTGTGCGAAGTCTAGACTGTCGTGTGTATGGCTGTGGAGATCAGGAGGGCTTCCAGGCAGGTTTGCCGGTTATCAGCACACAGATGCCAGCTGAAACTGCATGGGTAAGAGCTGAAGCTGTAACATAGATAATGTTCATTTAACAGTAAATGTCACTATGTGTACCATTAGACACTGGAGATACAACCGGGACCAAAGCAGACTTTTTTAAAAAAATTCTTATTCTCAGGAGCTAACAGTTTAGCAGTGGGGATGGGTTAAAGTAAATACTGTATCATGTGGTAACATTATGGGGAAAAAGCAGGGGTTGGGGTCAGAGAACTCTGAGGGGTGGGATGGATTTGTGCAGTTTTGAATTGTTGGGTTAGGGACTGTCCACCGTGTAGCAGAAGGCTGAACAAGGTGAGGGAGTGAACAGCCGAGTATTGGAATCTCATTGCAGGTGAGGGAGTGAACAGCTGAGCATTGGAATCGCAGTGCAGGCTGGGGGCAGGGGCTTGTGCTTGGTACAGTCCAGGAGATACACAAAGGCCACGCGCTCGCTGACACTTGGTATTTTCTGGGGGTTTATTTATTTATTTATTTTCTAGTAGCTGTCCTAATGGGTGTGAATGGGTGTGATTTACAACTGCATTTTCTTGATAACTAGGGATGTGGAACATCTTTTTATGTGCATATTGCCCATCTGTATATATATCTTCTTTAGAGAATGAAAACAGATTATAAGTCATTATATTGTAAGATCTTATCCTGATTCAGTTGTTTGGCAAAACATAATCTGAACTGATTTGGGACTATATATATATACACGCACACACATATACATATATATATATTCTTCATTGTGTTAGTTGCTCAGTCGTGTCTTGACTCTTTGTGACCCCATGGTCTGTCCATGAAATTCTCCAGGCAACAATATGGGAGTGGGTTGCCATTCCCTTCTCCAGGGGATCTTCCTGGCCCAGGGATCAAACTTGGGTCTCCTGCATCGCAGACAGATTCTTTACCATCTGAACTACCAGGGAAGCCCAATATATTCTTTAGTTATCCTATTTAATATGAATGTTCATATGCTTTGCTGAAGAAATATTAGGGTATCTGATTATGGAGTGTTATCCCAAACCCTACTGAGGCTGTTGATTTAAAATACATATATGTACTGTAATACTTTTCTAATGAGAAAAGTTCACCATTCCAAAGCACATTCTACTCCCAAGTGTTTTGGATAAGAGGCTGTGGATGTGTACTTTGGAAAGCTAAAGTTCTAGTTGGAATTCAGAAATGAATTAGCTGAGGGCTCCCCATCCGTTCCGTCTCACCTTGTACCTGGTTGGTTGGTTCCTGTTTGGGCTTCACTCTTGCTGTTCTGTGCTGTCCTTCTCTGCCTCTTGGTTTCTCTGAGCCTGGTTTCCCACCCCCACGCCCCTCCCCGTCTGTGAAGTGGGCATGTGTTTCCTGCTTTGAGGCCTGGATTGTGGGGAATGAAGGGGATGCCAGTGCGAGATGCGGGGTCTGCACCGGAGGGTGCCACACATGCTGAGGCTCTTTCTTCCCAGCTCATGCTCTCTCCACTTCGTAGCATGTGACCTCGTTCTTACACGCCTCTTTCATCAGGTAACTTCTAATCTTCAAGGAACAGGATTGTTTTTATTAAAGTTTTCATGGGAGATGTTCCAGTGTTGGAAAGACATGTCTTCTCCCACCATTGCACATTCTCGTGCTGATACTGAGGGGACGCCTACCTTCCACTCCCACCTGAAAATGTCATTGCCACAGGGAATGGAAAAGTAACGTCTAACGGGGGAGGGGGCAGGGCTGTATCTGCTTCCACTGTAATTTTCATTTTGTACCAGATCTAGACTGGGGGTCTCTGTATACAAGAGTGGTCTCTCTCTATTGGATGGAAGTGGAGTTTTTTGTAGAAAAGTAACAATCTTTACTCCAGAAGTACTGGTAATAAAAGTTTCATTATTTAGAATAGGCATATTTAAAGTTACCTTTTGATTTAACCCGATTACTAGTGCATTCAGTGCCCCCTCCCTTATTTTCTTAAATTAGAAAGTCCATTCTGGCCCAGAATATATGTTTTGCTTTAACCGTTTTGACATATTCAAATGAGAAGGAAGGCACAGAGTGGCACACCTGAGTTAAAAGCTTTAAAAAAAAATCATGTGCTCTTGATTTGTTAAATACCCGCTGCTTTGGAAAGTTGCATATTTAATGACATTTTGGCTGAAATTTAAACATGAAATCAAAGATAAGCTTGCAATTCAGACTTGGCGGTTTGATCTTGGCAAGGACTGGGTTAACGGGTGGTTGGAGGCACCTGTTCCTTCCTGACTGCACAGCCTTTGTTACTTCTGCTCACTGGCTCAGAGGCTTCTTTCACAAGGGAGCTGGAGGGTGGCCGGCGCGTTTCCTGGTGCGGAGGGCGGGGGCCCTGGAGGCAGGGAGGCCTGCCGTGCCTTAGTGGCGGCCATGTGCAAACAGCTCTACTGGAGCTGGGTGTCCACCTTCACGTCCGGCATCCGCCTGGAGGAGCGCCAGGCCGCGGACGGGAAGGCTCTCCAGCAGCAGGTGATGTCGCAGCAGGTGCGTGGTCTCGCCCCATGTGCATCCTGTGTGATCTTGGCTCAGCAGGCTAGATTTGGTTTCTGACTGGTTACTCTGATATTTTCCGTATTACTGTCCTTGTTATTTGGATCTGTGAAGATAGGCTAAAAGATGCTACTTTATGAGTTACAGTACGTGATTCTGGAATGTAATTTAAAGAACAGTGTTTAAAACCTTTTGCAGAGCTCTGTTTGGCTTTTGAGAAATGAAAAAGAAATCTTACTCTAACCCTGTCTTGTGTTTTTCTTTTTGATTTTTGCTCTTTAAAGAGCCTCAGTGCTCCTTGGTGTCATAACACAGTTTATCCAACTCTTAGATGTTTGTCTTTTGTTTTGAGGTGTGTTAAGGATGAGGTGAAGTTTCACCTGGCTATGTTCCAACATGAAACCTGAGATAAGTCCCTTGGCCTTTTATAAAAGGGAATGGTTAGTAAGGCCAGAGAGAGTTCTCAAATGAGTTATGGTGACGAGGCTTTTTCCTTAAATAAATTTATATAAAGAATATAAATTTGATACTATATCTTTTTAGATTTGTTAGAAGTGGTGGGGAGGAGGGTGTGTGTGTGTCATGAGCTCCAGCAAGGGACTTTTAGTAATCTCTCAGTGCTTTTTAAAGCATAAAGGTGAAGAATAATTTTGGTTGTTCCTTTTAAGAGTTATTAATACTTGTGTTTGATTAGGCTGAATTCTAGCTCCTTTTTTAAAAGCATTAATTCCTGTTTATAGAATATCCACGATAATTATACATGGTTATGTGTTATATGTTATATATACAACACACATGGGGACATACCTTCTTTTATTGCTCTTTGCTTTATTGTGATTCACAGATAATGTTTTTTACAAATTGGAATTTGTGGCAACTCCAAGTTGAGCAGGTATATCGGCACCATTTTTCTAAGAACATTTATTTGTTAATTTCATGTCTCTGTATCACATTTTGGTAATTTTTGCAATGTTTTAAACTTTTTCATTATTATTGTATTTGTTCTGGTGATCTCTTATGGGACTTACTGAAGACTCAAATAATGGTTGGCATTTTTCGGCAATAAAATATTTTTTAAGTAAGCATGTTTTTTTTAAGACATAATGCCATTGCAAACTTAATAGAGTGTAAACATAATTTGTATATGTACTAGGAGACCAGAAATTTGTGTGACGTGCTTTATTGTGATTCTTACTTTGTTCTGTGGTCTGGAGCCGAATCCGCAGTATGTCTGAGGTGTGCCTGTGTGCCTATAGGACTCTTGTTACATTGGGCGCAGGGCAAATCGAATTCCCCGTGAAAAGCTACTAGGAAGGAGATTTTAGGAGAAGTGTAAAACACACTGAAGACTTACTTACTTGTTTTGGTATACTCTTTTCACATTGTTCTCAGCACCTGCTTCTGCGGACTGGAGGACGATTCCTTCCTCTGCGTGCTCCCGTGTTGAGTAGGTCGTTGGCTGTTCATGACATTAGGGTGCTGTGTGTCTGATCTCAGCCTGTGGGCAGCAGGCCCGCCTCCCCACCCCTGACTCCGAATCCCCACTGCTGGCGGTGTCTCTTTAACTACTGAGTCATTAAGGAAGGAGTGGAGTTGAGGATATTCACAGTATTATTAAATAGGGAAGCTGCAGTGTCACCAACTGCATTTGGTTCTAGGAGATATATTAGCATATTTATTTTTCATTTGGATGCTCCTTTTAAAGAATAAGTTTATTTCAAAACTCGTTAGCTTGTTCCTGACTTTTCCAATTCCTTGTGGAATCCTGAGAACATGACACTTCAATTCAGATGGTTTTTTGTTTTGTTTGTTACCTATCTTAGTGTTTTTAATGTAGCTAACTTATATAATCAATGTGTTTTCTCGCTGCACAGAAAGTTGGAGTGACTGGACCTCCTGATCCACAAGTCCGCTGTCCCTCTGTTATCGAGTTTGGGAAGTATGAAATTCATACTTGGTACTCCTCTCCATATCCTCAAGAATACTCAAGGTACGTTTTGAGAGGCCATTTACCTTTGCTCTTAGATTCCTAGACCTCCAGCACTAGAAGGGGTCTTGGAGACATTGTTGTAGTCCAGTTCCTATCTTTACATTGAAGAAAACCGGTAGGTTTTAAGTGTCCGTGACAGCAGCATACTTCGACAGCCTCTTAGTCTCAGTTGGCTTTGTAATAGATTTTCTTTTCTGTAACCTATCCAGAAACTATTATTTAAGATCGGAAACCTGACACATGGTCAGAATGAAAGGGGAACATTTTTTCTTTATGAGAAATTGACCTTCATATCTCACAGCAAAAGCTTTTTTTAAAGAGAAATTCTTATATTTAACTAATAAATAAAGTTTCACTGAGTAGCCTTTTATTTAAATCTTTATAATTTAACAAACTTAGTAAATTATTTGTTTTCCCAGGAATAATTAGCCAAATGGTATAAAATTATATATAAATGACTTGGGTTTCTAGATATAAAAATGGATCACTCACCAGCTTTTTGGGATAAGGCAGTGAGCTTAGGGAAGCCAGATTCGTTTCCTGACTCAACTCTGACGTTTATAAGCTACGTAACCTTAGAAATTACCCAGCTACTTGGTGCTTCAGTTTCCTCATCTCTAAAACAGGGATAATAATAGTTCTGACCTCAGGAGGTTTATTGTGAACATTAAGTGAGTAGAATTATGTAAACCACTTAAAAATTGTGAGTGCTCAATAATGTCAGTTTTTTTTTTTCTTTTAGGGTTGAAATGAAAAAGAGTTGAAAAATAAGATTTAGTCAAAAAATTAAACACTGGCTTAGCATTTGAAGTACAGCAGTCATTAATTCTTTAATCTGGTTTACAAATCTAAGCGAATTAGGAAAGTAGGAGTGAGACTCAGACCTCAGTGACACAGAGAGAGAGGGAGAAAGCAAAACCCCAGGAAACTAACATACAAGCTTATGAAACACAGCAGCTGAGAGCCATTTATTGTAGGATCAGTTACCTCCAAACTCTGTGTTAGACCTTTAAGAAAATATTCTGTTTATTTCATGGAAGAATAAATCTGAGTTGGTTACAAACATTAAATTATATATTATGTATATATGTTAAAAGAGAGAAGGAAATTCCTCAACTACCTACAGAACACAGGTAGTCAATGCAATGTCTTCCTCATGAGTTATGGATAGCCAGGATATTGTATAATCAAGAACAGCAAAGTTGAAGAATTAATTTCATCATTAGGTTTAAAATGAATTATTTCCATGTTTAAGTGAGCTCTTTACCAGCTGTGCAGATCACAAAAGTGCCCCGCCTGGAACAGAAAGCTTGTTCAGCGTCTGTGTCACCTGTTCTGGCGGTTGTCATGTAGAGAGTGGAACCACGGGCACCTCCTCTCTTCTCCTCAAGGGCAGGAGGAGGAGAGGAGCTCATTTAGTCAGGAGTGGAGACAGAAGATGAGAATGAAGCTGTCAATTTTAAGATATTTAAGTCTGATTAAAAATGTTGCATTTTGCTCTGATGAATTTGTCCCTAGAATTTGACTTCTTAATCAAGTTTGAGGGAGTTAGTTACCAGTGAAAGAATGAACAAACATTGCCAGCAGAAAAATAAATAGCCTAAGAAGTATAATAGGAATTGTAATAGAAAGTGGCAGTAGAAGAAAAACTATAAAACTCATCTGAGTAGAATTTTAGACACTTTCTGTACTTTTCTTTAGTCACCATTGTGAAGGGTTCCCTGAAAATAGCAGATAATATTGTGTAATTTATAAGTTTTTTAGTAATTATTTTTTCTATCTTTATATTCATAATTTTCTTAATTACATTTTCAGAAAACCACATTTTATTGAGTTTAGACTTGTTTCACTTCTGAGTTCTTTAAACTTGAGTTGACTATAATGTTTAGAGATCACATGTTTTCTAAATAATAAACCTATATTTTTACTTTGTTGATGACTATTATTCTCTGCTAAATTACTTCTGAATTATTTTCTTATTAATAAAAGTTCTAAATACTTTAAAAAATTTCCAAATCCTAAAGCATGCAAAGTAGGACAGTTGGAGCAAAAACAAAGAAGAAAAGATCGTAAGAGGAAAAATTATTTGGGAAGTAGGATTACATACTATCTCCTTTAATATTCAGATATTTGTGTGTGTGGTATATGTTAAGCAGTCTTGCATCCATGATTTTTAAAAAACAAAATAAAATGAAACAACAGCAATGAGCAGCTTCATTTGGAGCAGTATGATTAAGCCTCAGACGTTGAAGAATATAAACCAGAGGTTTTAACCTGAGATTTCCCCTGCAGGGTGCTGTGATGCACACACATGGCAGATGGGTCCTTAGAGGGCCCTACTCTGCCTTTAAAAACATGACATAAATAGGCCAAAGGCAAGATGGAATGTTCTCTACTCCTGAGCTGTTTAGAGCCTTAGCTTCTTAATAACCTCTTTGCTACAAGTTCATATTAAGATAAGATCCTAAAAAGGCAGATTCTCACATATTTGAATAGTTTGGGAACCTTACTCTACCTTTTGACCCTGTTCCTGACTTGACTTGATGCTTAGATTATGTACAACCCCAGTTACTAAGGAACAGCATCCTCAAAGTCTTTGAATGACCGTTAAATGATGAAATAAAATGAATGAAAGGAGAATAAAAATATAGTATTAATCATAAATAATAGCCATAGTTACCATTCACTGAGCTTACTCAGTGACTAAACATCTCTGGAATAATTTTGTGAGGTGGATATTGCTATCTTTGTTTTTACAGGCCAGGGCCCAGCAAATATATTCAAGACTGTACAGTTTATAAGTGGTAGAACCAGGATTTAATCCCACTTTTCTCTTAACATATAGCTAAAACTTTTAACCACTGTACATGACTACTCCATATAGCATTGATATCTAGATTGATCTCAGGCGGCTTGTACCATAATCTTTGACTTAAGGTGTATTTGGTGTAATTTCTAGTGTGTTAAAATTTTACTATTGACCTATTACAAAAGCCACACAAACTGCTGCTATCTTGGGCAATGTCCAAAAGCCACAATAGGATGAGTATCTGCATTATCCTAGAAGTAAGGGAACCAATACAACTGCAGCCCAATCCTGACTTCACAGATTGTGGTATCCATATTATGGGTGACTTTAAAATAAATGTCAAGTGTGGGGGCTATACCCCCATGATGCAGCTAGTCAGAGTGACCATACCCCTCCTTGACAGTCAGGGCCGAGGTTCTCTCAGAGAGAAGATGGCAGGAGCAGCACTCAGCAGTGTTTAGGTCAGGGAGTGTTCCTGAGTTCAATAACTGCACTTCATTTCCTGTGATCTGATGTTTTTCCTATTTGATATATTTTTTCAATGAGAGAACTGCAGCTAGAAGAAATATTTGCGCTTTTCTAGAGTTTTATGGAATGATTCCCATTAGACTAACAGTGTCATCCCAGTAGGCTTAGTTTTAATAAAGTCAGAGGCTTTTAAAATACAAAGGATCATAAGAGACTATGACAAACAGCTGTATGTCAATCAAATGGACAATCCAGAGGAAATGGAAAAGTTCCTAGAAATGAACAATCTTCCAAGGCTGAAGCAGGAAGAAATAGAAGATGTGAAAAGACCAATTACCAGTAATGAAATGGAATCAGTAATAGAACAACTATCAATAAACAAAAGCTCCAAGACCAGATGGCTTTATAGGTGAATTCTATCAAACATTTAGTGAAAGGGTAGTACCTGTCTTTCTCAAACTATTCCAAAAAACAGCAGAGGAAATAGTGCTCCCAAACTCATTCTATGAGGCAAGCATCACCTTGATACCAAAACAAAATAAAGATACCACAAGAAAAGAAAATTATAGGCCAATATCACTGATAAACATAGATACAGAAATCCTTAACAAAATACTAGCAAACCAAATGCAACAATGTATTAAAATGATCATAAGCAATGATTATAAATAGTAATAAAGTGAGATTTATCACAGGAATTCAAAGATTCTTCAATATCTGCAAATCAATCAGTGTGGTACAACACCTTGAAGAACAGAATTAACAAGTTGAAGGATAAAAATAGTGTGACCTCAGTAGATGCACAAAAAGCTTTTAACAAGATTCAGCATTCATTTATGATAAAAACTCTGCAGAAAGTGAGCATAGAGAGAACACCCATAATAAAGGCATGTATGATAGGCCAAAGCTAATTGCATACTCAGTTGTGGAAAGCTGAAAGCATTTCCTCTCAGATCAGGAACTAGACAAGGAACAAGACCACTTTTATTCAACATAGTGTTGGAAGTCCTAGCTATCACAGTCAGACAAGAAAAAGAGATACAGAATCCAGATTGGAAAGGAAAAAGTAAAATTGTCACTGTTTGCAGATAACGTGATACTATACATAGAAAGATCCTAAACAAGCCACAAAAAACGTTTGGAGCTCACTGATTTGGTAAAGTTGGCAAGGTACAAAATTAATATGCAGAAATCTGTTGGATTTCTATACACTGACAGTGAACTATCAGAAAGAGAAATTAAGGAAGTAGTCTCATTTACCATTGCATCAAAAAGAATAGAATACCTGGTAATAAACCTGCCTAAGGAGGTAAAAGATCTGTACTCAGAAAACTGTAAGACATTGATGAAAGAAATTGAAGATGACATAGACAAATTGAAAGATATGTTTATAGATTGGAAAAGTTATTGTTAAAAATGATGATACCATGCAAAGCAGTCTACTCATTCAGTGAATTTCCTATCAAATTACTCAGGGCATTTTTCATAGAACTGAAACAAAAATTTTAAAATTTGTAAGAAACACAAAAGACCCCAAATGACCAAAGCAATCCTGAGAAAGTAAAACAGAGCTGGAGGGTTGACTTAGACTATCTTACAAAGCTACAGTAATCAAAACAGTATGGTCCTGGCACAAACGCACACACGGAGATCAATGAAACAGAATAGAGAGCCCAGAAATAAACCCAGCACTTATGGTCAGTCTGTGATGGACAAAGCAAGAATGTACAGTGGGGAAAAGTCAGATTCTTCAGTAAATGGTATTGGGACAATTGGACAGTTACATGTAACAATGAAACTCGACAGTTTTCTTAAATCATGTCAAAAATAGATGGTTTAAAGTCCTAAAGATAAGACCTGAGACCATAAAATTCCTAAAAGAAAATACAGCTGGAACACTCTTTGATATAAATTGGAGCAGGTTTTTTTTTTAAAATCTGTTTCCTAAAGCAAAGGAAATTAAAGCAAAAGTGAACAAATGGAGCCTAATTAAACTTACAAACTTTTGTCCTGCAAAGGAAACCATTGACAAAATGAAAAGACAACCTACTGAATGGGAGAAAATGCTTGCAAGTGATATGATCAATAAGGGATTAATATCCAAAATACATAAACAGAGGTTTTTTTTTTTTTTTTTCCTTCAGCCTCGGTACTTCTTTATATGAGAGAAGATACGGTATATTTGGATTATATTTCTTGTCATTGTATCATCCAGTATTTTCGTATATGCAGTTTTTGTTTTAGTATCAGATCTTAGCATGCTTACCAGTTTTGGACACAGTTCAGGATACAGGGGAACCTCTATGCTGAGGATGCATGGGGTGTGTGTTTATCATAGAGAGCTATGCAGTCTTCTCAGTCCAGGCTAAAATACTTACAGAAGCCACTGGTTTTTAGTTTAGGTTATGTTCCTTCTGTGGCTTTATGAACTGACCTAATCACTTTAGTAGGGCTTCCCAGGTGGCTCAGTGGTAAAGAATCCGCCTGCCCTGCAGGAGATGCAGGTTAGGTTGCTGAGTTGGGAAGATCCCCTGGAGGAGGAAATGGCAACCCACTCCAGTATTCTTCCCAGGATAACCCCGTGGGCAGAAGAGCCTGGCGGCCTATGGCCATGAGGTCGCAAAGAGTCAGACCTGACCGAGCACACATGCATGCACAGTCACTTTGTTGCCTAGCTGCTGATCACAGAGACGTTGTAAGGGAGAGGCCTGTTAATCCACTACCAAAATAGCAAGTGTATTGGATAAATATAAATTATTATTTAAATATAACAAAATATATGAAGAAATAACTAGAAATTTTTTTTCAGTCATTGAAAATAGACCTTTGAGTTACAGGATTTAATGTCATATTTAACTGGAGAGAAAGCCAGAATTTCAGAGTAGAAGGAAGGAGGTAGTGTAGCATGTCCTAACTTGAAAAAACATTTTCCATATTATAATTTTATACTTAAAAATATGCACAAAATCTGCTTTCACAACCCCCACTGTATGTCCATCATACTCAGCCTCTGTACCTAGTGTACCTAACACAGGGCATGATAGTGTTCAATGCATGTTCATTTTCTGAAATTAATGAGTGATGATCTAATAAAATAAAGGAAGAAAGAATATACAGCTTAACAAAATCTTCACTTATTGGTGTGTTCCAGAGGTAGACTTGGCTTTCTACTTATTGGAGATTATCAAGGAGGGTAGAAGGTGAGATTTTCAAGGCTGTCTGGTGGGTAACTTTAAAAGACGACAAGGATCAGTTTACTAGGAAGATCCTGGGATTGTGTGAATTGATTTCCCACCCCTGCCCTCTTGCTGTTGATTAGTTGGATCCTGTTATCCAAATAAGTTATATCTTTGATTTTTGTGTTTCGTTTTTAAAAAATGTGATTAATGGGGATAATGATACGTTCTTTACCTTTTTACCTGGATAGTAATGAGAAAGAATAAGAGTGAAAGTTTAAAATCTTATAAAATATAAAGCCCTCTTGTTTGTGTAATTATTTTTTTTACAGGCTGCCTAAGTTATATCTCTGTGAATTCTGTCTAAAATATATGAAAAGTAGAACTATTCTGCAGCAGCACATGAAGAAGTGTGGATGGTTCCATCCTCCTGCTAATGAGATTTATAGAAAGAATAACATTTCTGTTTTTGAGGTAAAGTAGAAGATGTTTGGTAGTTGTCTTCCTATCCGTTTCAAATACAGTGCCCCCTGTGCTTTATCCTATTGCACAACTTGATTTGTTTTGGAAATGTTTTACTATTGTTCACTCACTATGGAGTCAGTAGTTCAGCTCTATAGGAGAGAAGCAGAATTAGGTCAGTCTAAGTGGTACCAGTTCACAAATTTGATCTCTGAATAAACTATTTTGTATTTCATTGAATCAAAGACATCAGTTGTAACATATTTTATGTTCCACTCAGAAGGTAAAAGTACTGCAAATTATGTGAGACATATATATATATGACTCCACTTGATTTTTTAATGCCAACAGATTTTACTTTTGTATAGATGTGATAAGACTGTGTCTTAGACTCTATGAAACATGGCACTTAAAAGACTTCTACTGCTCTATTTAAAGGAATATTGTGTAAAGGTATATATGTAATAGCTGTAGTAAATCCTAATAATATTTCCTGACTTCATCATGACTGTTTGACTTATGCTACATCTGTGATTCTGTGTTGTTAATAGTGGTTTTTAATTTCTTGATCTCGGTTCTGTGGTTTGATTGCCCAACTCTTAATTGAGTACCTGCATGTGCTCAGTTCTGTTAATTCCAATGATGATAGACTTTCAGGTTGTCAGGATCTGCTCCATCTCTCACTTTCTTAATCTTACCAGAGCTTTTATTTTAGGTGAGGAATAGAGGAGCTCTTGACCTTTCAGGGAGGGAAAAGGTGTTTTGTACAATAAATTGCTTAAATTGCTAAAGAAGTTGCAGTCTTTTTTTGTTTTTTTGACCACACATTGTGGCTTCTGGGATCTTAGTTCCCCAACCAGGGGTTGAACCCCAGACTCTTAGCAGTGAAAGTACACAGTCCTAAGCACTGGACCGCCATGGAGTTTCCAGAAGCTGCAGTCTTAAAATGTCAGTGTCTTTGGGTCTGATGTAAGCAGTCATTGGCGTGTTCATGAAAGAGCACACCCTGCAGGGGTGTTGGGAGCATAGAGCCTCCTGCTCCTGCTCCTGGCCAACCAGAATCCACGAAATACCTCACTTGCCAGGTTGCCGCCAAGGGAACCTGCTCCTTGCTTTTGACAATAGATAATAATCCCTCAAGGAGCTTTATTTAGGGGGAAACCTCATTTTGGCAGTCAGATTACATTGCTTCTGGCTGCTGGCACAAGTTAAACTGTTGTTTTACTTTGTTTTGCTTAACAGATGTATTTTAGAAGAGGTTACATTTAGATCTTTTGTTGAATTACATACTTTAAAAAATACATCAGATCAGCTTGCCATCTGAAGGATTCCTGTAGTCAGTCTTTTTATAAAAGCAAAATGCTATTTTGAAAATGGCCATCACTTCCTTGTCTAGCCTTTTTTTGTGCTTTGTTGAAGTGCAGTGTTTTGTGCATTTAGTTGTCTTAAAGTAGGAGACACTGTACTCTGCCATTTCAAGAGACAGCTTCCAGATCCATTGTGTTCTGAGAGTTGCCAGCTTTTCCTGGGCTGCACTGTGGGTACTCACAGGCGCTCTTTGCTGACACGTGTTATTCTAGAATTAAAGAGACACCGCGCTGACTGTTTTGTCTGTTTTTTCCTCTAGGTTGATGGGAATGTGAGTACCATTTATTGTCAGAACCTGTGTCTCTTGGCAAAGTTGTTTCTTGACCACAAAACACTCTATTATGACGTGGAGCCATTTCTTTTTTATGTTCTAACCCAGAATGATGTCAAGGGCTGCCACCTTGTTGGCTACTTTTCTAAAGTAAGTATACAGCTGAAATCTGTCTTGAATGCATGTGGCAATATGAAACAGTCTCGTTGTCATTAGGAGGCAGTACAGGATGCAGCCCCTGCTGGGGGCCATGTAGCTTTCTGGAGAGGGAAACGGGAGGACCCCTGAGACACTTGCCAGGTGCCAGCAGGCGCCTAGTAACGCTCAGCAGACTGTTCTCTGCTGGGAACGTGGAGCTGCTACTCGCACCCCAGAGGGAAAGCTTTGCCATGGCTTCTGCTCCCGTGGTGATGATAGGTAGGACTTGTGACATAAACAGGGTCATTACCTGAGCTCTTTCTCTGCTTAAATCTTCGCTTCCCAACTTGAATGTTAGACCTAGAAGTAATAATTTTTAAGAAGCCATTTTTATTAAAGGATACTTTCTCTCCTTCAATTTTCCATTCTCTTGAAGAGAGAAAAAGTTTCTTTTGTTGTCAGACAACATAAAAGATGCAGTTTTACTTAAGAAAGCCCATGATGAAATCTAACTGCATAAAAATAGTTAAGTGAGAAGCCCTAGCTGTTAGTAGGCTGTTTCAGTAGTCAAATGTAACGTGAAATATACCGCTTTATTTGTAAGGTGTATTCATGCCCACTGTACGCAGCGGCAAAGCAGGGGCTCGGAAGCCGGTGATGAGCTGGCCCACTTCTGGGGCCACACTTACGGCAGCGCTCGTGGCTTTGCAGATCGGTCAGGGCTGGATTCCTCTGCTCATCTCAGGCGTTGACATACTGGTTTTGAGTTGTAGACGGCGTTGGGTGGCGTCACTTCAATTTATGCTTTTCTCCATGGGATGGTTGCTGTGTGGGGAATGCCAGGGACTTAACACTGTCCTCTCCCTCTCAGAGGGGTACTTTCTTCTTTATGTGCATTGCTAATCCCAAAGGACCAGGGCTGTGGTTTTGATTGTTAATCTTTGTTTCTTAAAAATTAACACTAGTGGTTAGTCTTACCAGCCTGTTGTTTTAAAACTAGGCTTATGTTTTCTTTACCAGGAAAAGCACTGTCAGCAGAAATACAACGTTTCCTGTATAATGATTCTTCCCCAGTACCAACGCAAGGGCTATGGGAGGTTTCTCATCGATTTCAGTAAGGATTATAGTAACGTAACTGCTCATTGTATCTTCTTGTGGACTTTCCTTTGGTTGGACATGAAGTATTTTTAAATTGCTAACATTAGATATGAGTTTCTGTGTGATTTATAGCAAATTTAATTTGCTGCTATTAATTTACAGTGGAACTTAGTTTTATTTAATGCAGTAATTCTGTCTCACAACAATATTACAAAGCTTTGCAGAAATACTTAAATTAGCACTAATGAAGAAGTGCAGCACCTGCCCTATTTTTCTTACCCAGTTATCTGAGAAATGTGTACATCGCGTTTTAGTTACAGGCTCTACCTAGTGAAAAATATCGATGCACCTTTAAAGATGATAGAATAAATGATAAGGTAAATAATGTAATTTGAGTTAAAAATTGAAAGCTAACTGTTCTAATAAGGTCATTGTGGAGCTTGCATTTTGTTTTATACATTGATAATCTTGCTTTGAAAGTAAATGTGTATTTGAGGTAAATTTTCTGTTAATTCCTGGAGAAGGAAATGGCAACCCACCCCAGTATTCTTGCCTAGAAAATTCTGTGGACAGAGGAGTCTGGCTGGCTGCAGTCCATGTGATCGCAGAGTTGGACATGACTGGGCACACATGCCTTCTGTGATTATGAGACAGTGGCACTGGAGGGAGCATTTTCCCTCCGATATTCGCTCAAAATAGTGATGTTTAAAGGAATACTTTCAGAAGCCATGGCTAAAAGGATTCTGATAGGCAGTTCTTCTAAATATCAGATGATTACGTTTCTAGTGTTAATTCTCTCACATGGACCAGTGAACCTTATTCTACTTAGCCTTAGACTGTGTCCCTAACCATATTTAATTGGAAATATGTGCCAATATGTGACACAGTATAACCACCATATGTGGTTATTTTTTATATTTTCCTGTGTTTTTCTTCCAACTAGTAGTAGAGGATAAAACACACACCGTGTCCTTTAGTATCAATATATTGTTTTGAAATAGAACTCATGATTGGATGTGTTATGCCATTAAATAGTAGAGTTGGGTCTTTTTTTTTTTTTGGAGATATACAAACAATAGTCTATATGATTATAATGTTTGTTTTTATTTTAAAACTTTTCCTAATGTAATGTATTTTCCCACTTTACCATTCTTAGATGGATATTTTCTTTGATGACAAAATGCTACCTTTTCTGCCATCTCTATTTTTGATACTTTCCCTTAGAGTTTATTCCTTTCTTTTCCTGCTCCATGCATTAGACAATAAGACAGAGTAATAGCACCACACGCAGTAATGCTGGCATGCTGACATTCTTGCTTTTCAAGAATTAGGGTGATGAAATAGAGAAATTATTGTATAGGTCCCTCATAAAACCACAATCTTAGTAGGATTATGTAAAAACTTGAAGGCAGTCTTATAGCGTGCAAACAAATAGTTCTGTTGCCATCTAGTGGCCCAAATAAAACATGCAAGGATGGTTTCCCCCATCATACATTGAGGCAAAAAGCGTTCTTGCTTCAATCTTATCTCTGCAGCCAATTAATATGAAGTCCTGATTTTTAACAGTTTGAATATTCTAACAATGTGATTTATATTAACTATAAACAAAGTAATACTAACTCAATGTCCAGAGTATATACATTGTGTAATCTTCTTGCAAATTTTTTTTCAAGTAATTTTGTAATTTTGTTCTTGAAGGAATTAGCTTCTGAAATCATAGCCTGTAATACTTGGATTGATTATGGAAGAAGGGCTTGTTATTTTTGTAAACTGCCATCTTTTAGGCTCTGACATATTTGTGATTTGGGGGTTTCTTTAGGTTATTTGTTATCAAAGCGTGAAGGCCAAGCAGGGTCTCCAGAGAAACCGTTATCCGATCTAGGTCGCCTTTCCTACATGGCTTACTGGAAGAGTGTAATACTGGAGTGCCTTTATCACCAAAATGACAAGCAAATCAGCATTAAGAAGTTGAGTAAGTTGACTGGAATCTGCCCTCAAGACATTACTTCCACACTCCACCACCTGCGAATGCTGGACTTCCGGAGTGACCAGTGAGTATTACACCCCTTTGTATGACCTGTGAAAGGTGATTAGGTAGAGGTGCTGGGATCGGGCAGCCAAATTATCGGTTAAAGTGCATGAACTGACGGAAGTGGGGTACCTGGTGATCCTGAGACATCATTTTCCTTTGTATATTTTATACTGTTGACCATTTTTTAAAAAACTTTTTCTAGTCTTCTGTCTAACTTTTGGACCTAAGCTACTGAATTTGTTATTTATTGGAAACACCTTCACAGTACAAGTAACAGCTGCAGAAATAGTATCAACTAAAACACACAAATATGGTGTGGAAATTTGATTAATTTCCATACAGATGGCACAGAATGAGCTACAGGTCAGAGGAAAGACAGCTTACCTGTCTAGTGTGATGGAGAAAAGGTCACAGAGAAAGGAGGCATCTGGGCCAGAACGATGGAGAACAAAAGAATGCCAGAACGATGGAGAACAAAAGAATGCAAGAGAAAAGCAGAAGTTTCAGAGGTGGGAAGTGTGAGATAGGAAGTGACTGAAACAGCTGCTTCCATCGCTCCAGTTGAATGGGAAGTCTTTATCCAGCTTCACGTTTCTGAGCCATCTCGGTGGTGTCTTTCTAGGCAGTCTTTTTGTGAAGCATTTATCTGCTCTCATTTCCAGGGCTTTCTGGGAGTGTAGCTCCATATTCATTGTTTGGTACTCCTGCTGCGTTGTTGATTGCTATAAACTTTTCTCTGGTTTCAGATTTGTGATTATCCGCCGGGAAAAGCTTATCCAGGATCACATGGCAAAGCTTCAGCTGAATCTGCGGCCTGTAGATGTAGACCCGGAGTGTCTGCGCTGGACTCCCGTCATAGTCTCCAATTCTGTTGTCTCGGAGGAGGAGGAGGAGGAGGAGGAGGAGGAGGAGGAGGAGGAGGCGGAGGAGGTGGAGGAGGAGGAGGAGGAGGCGGCAGCGGCGGCTGCTGCTGCGGAAGAGGAGGAGGAGGAGGAGGCGGAGGAGGAGGGCGAGCCCGCGGAGCGCCCGAGCCGGGACGGAGGACTGCAGCCGAGTGTAAGGGCGGGGCGGCCCGGCGCTGCTAATAGAAGCGCGCGTGGTTTCTGAAGCCAGTGCTGTAAACTCACATTAGAATCGCCAGCTTTATTTCAGTGATAGAAATTTCAGGAAGGCTGGGTTTTGTTTACTTACTTGTATATTTTCAAGCCTTATATCATTAGGAAACCTTCAAATTTGTTATATTGTGTTATGAGTATTTATCAGAGTGCCTATAAGCAGCTAAGTTTGAAGCTGTATAGAAATTGAGGAATCTGAATTAAATTTAAATCTGACCATTGTTTAAAATGAAGATTCATTTTCCTTAAAACATTAAGGAAATAATGTAAACAGTGCATATTTTCTAATAGAGCACTAAACAGTTCAGTGTCTTTAGCCATTAAAAGGTTAATAGAAGGTACTACATCATTTTCAGCATTTTTCTTCATGTGATGCTTACGTTTCTCTGTTCTTTTTTTTTTTAAAGCAGTGCTTTCATCCTTTAAAACTCTGTGTTGTTTTGATAGACATAAATAGTTTCAATGCCCCCTGTTTAGTGTAATTTTCCAAATAAAATTAAGTATTCAGAATAAAGTAAGTCAAAATCATTCCAGAAATTTTCTTTCATTTTTTGAGCATCTTCTTTCTCTTGTCCACACCCCAGAGTTTGTCTTCTCTGTGTTTCTAAATTTCTGAGAAATTTCATGAACTGTCTCATTTAACATTTACTAGATTATAAGAAAAATAATAGTCACTGTTTACTATTTGCATAGTGGTTAAGAGTACTGGCTCTTGGATCAGACTACCTGGGTTTACACCCCAGCTTTTTCATTTGCTGTTGCATGGCCTGGGGCAGATAACTTACATGTTCTGTGTCTCAATTACCTCATTCGTAAAATGGGGATATAATAATAATATTTCACATAATTGGTGTGGATTTTACCCATATAGCTTTTAAAACAGTGCCTAACACACAGGAGGTATTTATGTTGAGTATTAAATAATGTTATCTTTGAGTGTTACCTGTTTTCTTACCTCAGCATTTAAAAGGCCAGAATAGGAGATGTAACCAAATATAAGACTGAAAATTAACCAGCATGGTTTTATTTTCTAAAATCAGGTGGGGAAGTCTGCATCTCGCGAGAACAAAGAACAGGATTCTTACACTTCAGTAGAAAGTGAAAAGAAACCAGAAGTTGCGACACCAGCCAGTACCACTCGTTTGAGCAAACAGGTCCTTCCCCGTGACAGTCTTCCTGCCAACAGTCAGCCGCCTCGGCGAGGCCGCTGGGGGAGGAAGAACAGAAAAGCCCAGGAACGCTTTGGTGATAAGGACCCGAAACTGCTCTTGGAGGAGACGTCAGCCCCCCAGGAGCAGTACGGAGACTGCGAGGAAAAGTCAGAACCTTCCCAAGAGCAGTACTTGGAGAGCGAGGAGCCGTCGGCAGCCTCCCAGGAGCAGCTGAGCCAGGACGGGAAGCCGGACGGGCCCAAGAGGAGACCCAACGAGGGGCTTGAGCTCTGGCGAGGCCCGCCGAAGAAGAGCCCTGAGCCCCTGAAGTGCGGGCTGCCTGACGCCCACGACCGGCTGCCCCGTCGCTACAGCGAGGGTCGCTACTGCGAAGGCCGCTACGCTGACGGGGACCGCCCCGCGCTGCGGGGTTGCAGCGAGAGCAGCGAGGAGGACGGGGAGCCCGAGAGCCCCCGGTCTAGCTCGCCCCCGGTGCTCACCAAGCCCACGCTGAAGCGGAAGGTGGGCCCCGCCCCGCCCCGCCCCGCAGCTCTGAGAGATCGGGGCGGGAGTCCAGTGTGTTAGCCTTTGCGCTGCATGCCCAGTGTCTCCAGCCAGTGAGCTTCCCAGTGAGCACGTGTGACGTGCACTTGGCTGCTCTGCTGCATGAGTGTTCACCTGGAAGTCACACTCACTTACGGGCTGATAGGCTGTTTTCAGCTTGCTGGTTTGATTTCAAATTATGACTTCTCAGGGATTTAGAAAATCCCCGGGGGACTTCCCTGGTGTTCAGTGGTTAGGAATTTCGCTTCCACTGTGGGGACCGTGGGTTCAAACCCTCTTCGGGGAGCTGAGATCCCGCAATCACAAGGCCAAAAGCCCAGATTAGAAATGTTTCTATTAAAAAGGAGAGGCACACACCCCGTGGTTGCATGGATTGTGGGCGTGAAAGTGCCCAGATGCTCGGAGTGCGGCCTGTCCCCTCGCCCTGACGGCGCTGTGTCCTGCCTGGGTCTCTCTCCTCTTCAGCCCTCTGTGGTTCCACTAAACTTTTGTTTTCAAAGTATTTTCTAAACTATATTTCATCATCTTGCAAAGTTTGAATGATAACCAGATTATTGCTGAATGCTATGAGGTGGTAGTCACGGATCTGTTAAACCGTATGCCAGAAATCTCCCAAACTGTGGCGTGAACTTTAAACATACCAGCCAGGCCGAAGTGTGTCAGCTCTCTGGATAAACCACCCTGGACTAGAGAGGTGGCAGCTTTCACCCAGAGCAATAAAATCATTCTTCTCCTTAGCAGAGCCTTGGAAAAAAAAAAAGATAGGGCTATTTATTTAAAAAAAAAAAAAAAAGCTTTCCATTTTAGGAACAGTTTTAGGTTTACAGATTTATCGCAAAGTATGAAGAGTTCCTATGTTCCCCATACCCCGTCTCCCCTATTACTGACCTTTTCCCTTGATGCTGCACATTGGTCCCAAATGGTGAACCAGCATGAATACATCATTAACTGGAGCCCATACTTTGTTCAGATTTCCCCCCAGCTCCGCAGGATACCGCCCAGCATACCACACACACTGCCTTTAGTTGTCACGTCTTTTTAGGCTCTCTGGTTGTTGGTGCCAGTTTCTCGGACTCCTTGTTTTTGATGAGCTTGTCAGTTTTGAGGAGTACTTGCTAGATATTCTGTAGAATGCTCCTCATGGTATGAAAACCGGGTGAAGTGTTTTGGGAAGAAGGCCACAAGAGGTAAAGTGCCGTTCTCATCACTTCATAGAAGGGTGTCTGCTGTCAGGCACACCAGGACCAAGTACAAGGGCATCTGCTGTCAGTGTGACTGCTCCCTGTTGACGTTCACGTCAGCCCCAGTCACCTGACCTCCACGCGTCACGCTTGTCAGCTTCACTCTGGAGTTACTGCCTTTTTCAGACCCCTTTCTGTACTGTGCTCTTTGGAGGGAAGTTACTGCCTGCAGCCCATACCTAAGATGCAGGAAGCTATACTCTGCTCCCTAAGAGCAGAATATCTGTGTTAATTACTTGGAATTCTGTTTGGGAGAGTTACCTATTTTCTCCTGTTTCTTGTCATATCCATGTGGCCTCATAGATACTTACTTTCATGCCCCAGTCCTCGGATCAGCCATTTCTCCTCAGAGCAGGGCCATGTTTAACCTCATTTGAAAAGCTGTGTTCTCAGCTAGAAAGACTAGTAAGTTTAAAGTGGAGAAATTGATTAGCCTGCTGTTCATTACGTGACTGTGAAGAATATATCTTTGCCATCCTAGGCTTATGTTGCCTTTTTATGAAATAAAATTATGCTGTTTCCCTGTGTAAAAAGAGAATATTATAACAGGCAGTGAGTACATGTACAGGATACTTGTAAAGTTTTGAAGAAATTCACTTGACTAGGAATTGCAAATGATTTTACAGCCATTTCTTTACTGACTGGATGTGACCTTAAAGCAAGTCCTATAACCTTTCTGGCCTCTGTAGAATTAGGGGATTGAATTAGATCAGCTTTGGTAGTATATGATATCATTTTGTGATATCTATTATGTGATTTAAGACGTTACCTCAACCCTAGTCCAGAAGTATTTCTAATGTGCCACATCCCAACACCAGATGTGTTTTATTTCTGTAATGCGTGCTAACACCAAGGAGATCTATACCGACTCCATATCCCCACGCTCCACTGTAGCTCTGTGGATAGCTCATGACAATGGTATACGGCCTTCCTGGTGCTTCTGCTGACACGCACAGTGGAGCTATGAGATGTACGGTGTGGTGTTTCTTTTTTTTCTCTTTTGAAGAAAAGAGAAGATACTAGCCTCTATGTCATTTCAGTATTGAAATAGGCTGCTTCCTAGGGTACTAAATGTAACTGGACTGTTAGGGGAATGACTCTTTAGGCATCTCCTCTTTACTCTGTTCTTTTATAAAGTTGTATTCAGTAATCCTTTTTGTATCTATGACACTTTATATATAGTATCTTAACTATGGTATTTTGAACTAATGTTCAAAATGTGTTTTGGCAAACAGCATACTCATTTGATACGTACTAATTCTGTCAGGTTTAAAAACTATTAATCATGTTATTAATGGAAATGATGGTGTTCATTACCGTAAATAAAATGCTTCTCCCTCTCTTAAATAGAAACCAATTCTTCACCGAAGGAGGAGAGTCCGAAAGCGCAAACACCACAATAGCAGTGTGGTCACAGAGACCATTTCTGAGACCACGGAGGTCTTAGATGAGCCTTTTGAAGACTCTGACTCCGAGAGGCCGATGCCGCGATTAGAGCCAACATTCGAGATTGATGAGGAGGAGGAAGAGGAGGAGGAGAGCGAACTCTTCTCTCGAGGGTACTTCCATCGCTTGGCCTCCCAGGACGTTCTCAGGTGTCAGTCCGATTCGAAGAGGAAGTCTAAAGATGAAGACGATGATGAAGAGTCAGATGATGCTGATGGTATGTTTCACAGAGCGGTTGCTTGTTGTAGTTTCCTGGTTTTGAAAGATACAGCGGTGGTAGCTGCAAAAGCTCCAGCAGAGAGGGTGAAGGGCAGATGACCCGCCGAGCAAGTGCAGGACGACTTGCAGCCTCTGAAGAGCTGTATCGAGTGGGCTTATACTCACCTTCTGCCTTAGTTCTCTGTCCTTTTGTCAGAGTGTTTTTTCCCAGTTCCCCCATAGCACCTGTTTTTGCCTCTGCAGAAAGTAATCTTGCTGTTTGGAAATTGTTCTTTTTGCCTAGTCCTTTCTCGGCCATTATGTGTGTCTTTAGTTAATGGGTAGATGAGACTTAGTGTGAAGAAGATAATTAATAACCCTCTACTGGAGTGCGCAGTCTACAGACCTGGCCTATTCTGCTAATTGTGTATGCTGAGTGCTTAAAATAGGCACTCAGTAAATACAGTTAAATGACTAAGTGCTTAGAAGTGGCTCTCAAATAAGGTCAGATTCCTGTAAATTGGACTTGCTTCAAACCTGTTCCTGAATAATATCTGTAATATGTCTTACTCAACGAGTAGTAGTAAATTTCTAAATAAAAGGGTAACAATACCTCAAAATAAGTTAAATGTTATGGCATAGCTAAAAATCCAGTGATTAGACTGGTTGTTGTTTCCTCTTTAAAGATGAAAAGAAGGGGCTCATATATGACTTGGGTCCCAAACTAGTTCACATCATTGCCCAAATTTCCTGCCTTGTGCTGTGTGGCCTTCTTGCTGGGGTCACACTGAGCTGCTTTGCTTTGCTGGGTGGATTCGAAGGAATTGAGTTCACACTTGGTGCATAAACCTATAGCTTTTATGTACTGACTTGTTGGGCTTTTAAAAATAAATTCACTCAATTTCAAATCTGGTAGACAACTTGCATTTTCTTCAGTCTCACATCTTTGTATAATCAATACTTTTAATGTAGTGATGACTGAGTTTTTTGCTTTATGGTGCATGATTTTCCAGAATTTTATTGTGTTATATTTTGAGATATATAACTAGGAAACTAAAAATTTATTTTGTAAAGAATGTGGCACTTTTGCAGAATTCTGTCTTATATCATCATAGATTAAAATAGTATCCTCTAAGTTCCTACTGAATAGAATTTTCTCTAATGTAGCCATTTCCTTTGTTTACTTTCAGGTTATTACTGGTAACTATGCCTTTTTAGTCCCACCAGTTCCATCCCCCACCCCCTAAAAAAATACCTGTTCCTACCTTGCTGGTCTTCTTTTTAAAAATTAATGGGAAATGTGGATGTACTTAATGTCGCACCAAACTGTACACCTAAAAGTGTTAAAATGGTAAAATTTTATGCTATGAATATTTTATAGTTTTTAGAAAAAGTGATGGTGAGAAAGTGATGCTAATATCAAATTTATTTCTAGTAAACCCTTTGCTTCAGGTCAGTATTTGTCCAGGACTACATGCCTTGCAACTCTTTTTACACAAGCACAACACTGGCCGGGAAGTGTTCCTGTAGGATTCTTCAGACATGGCCTGGAGTAGTTGGCTCATGATATTACCTGAAGTAATGATTTTGTAGAAACTTAAGAAAACCAAAGCATAATATACATGGGGGTGGGGGGTGGGGTGGGATAAGTGAGATGATATGTAACTTACATGGTAAAGACAGCTTGTCGCAAGTAGCTGTGAAAACTACTAGCATTTGTGTCCTTTAAATCTTATCTCCATTTTTTAAATGATGATACTGAGTCTTAGGGTAACTTCCCAAAGATGTGCAGTTGGCTTTGATGATGCACTTGAACCTAGTGAGTGGACCAGAATTCTTTTCCTTGTTCTGCCAGTTCACTGTGTGACTTCAGAGGGTATCATGAAATAGGTTTTTTCTTTAGATTCTTAACTTAAAAATGAAGATAGTCAGGAGTTTGGTGTGATAATAAAATCATTTCTGTTGTACCTGTGGGCTCAGAAAAAGGCACTAGAAAATACAAGATCCTATAATTTATTTTATTTTTTATCCTTCCTGTGCAGACACTCCAGTCCTAAAGCCAGTGTCTCTCTTGAGAAAATGTGATATGAAGGACGCTCCACTTGAGCCAGATACATCCACGCCTATGAAGAAGAAGAAGGGATGGCCCAAGGGCAAGAGCCGCAAACCGGTTCACTGGAAGAAGAGACCTGGGCGCAAGCCAGGCTTTAAGCTGAGTCGGGAGATGGTGCCGGTGTCTGCTCAAGAGTCAATCGTTGAGCCCATCGTCCCCCTTCCTAAAGCGGGACGTAAATCCAAAATGGAAGAGAGCGAAGAAACTGTTGAACCAAAAGAAGACTTGCAGTTAACAGAGGAAAGGAAGGAAGACGAGGAGCTGCCCCTGGAAGCGGAGGAGGCCGAGGAAGGGGAGGAGGAGGACACCACCAGCAGTGATGTTAGGGCGGCCTCTCCCCCCGACGCCAGCAGCCCTGAGGCCGAAGCCAAGGAGCCCGAGGCCAGCGAGGAGGAGGAGAAGCCCCGCGTCCCGGCAGAGCAGCGGCCGACGGAGGAGGCGCCACAGGAGCTGGCCAGGCGGGAGCCTGAGGAGGAGGAGGACACGGCCGCGGAGACCAACCAGAGCGAAGACCACGATGCGGATGACGAGGACGACGGCCACCTGGAGCCCGCCAAGAAGGAGGAGGAGCTGGGGCAGCCGCCGGCGCGGGAGGGCGTCAAGGAGGAGCCTGGCGGCCGGGAGGCTTTTTTAGATCCTAACGTGCAGGGCAGCGGGGAGAACCCGAAAGACAAGGAGGAACCGGAGCCGGATTCCGAGGAGGAGCAGACGTCCCACGACGCGTCTGTGGTGTCAGAGCACATGCCGGGCTCTGAGGACGACCACGAGGAGGACTCGCGCTCGAAGGAAGAGCTGCTGGAGCTGAAGGAGGAGGAGGAGATCCCGCATAGCGAGCTGGACCTGGAGACGGTGCAGGCCGTGCAGTCCCTGACACAGGAGGAGCGCGGCGAGCACGAGGGCGCCTACCAGGACTGTGAGGAGACGCTGGCCGCCTGCCAGACGCTGCAGAGCTACACGCAGGCCGACGAGGACCCGCCGCTGGCCCTGGTGGAGGACTGCCATGCCTCGGAGCACAACAGCCCGCTGTCCTCCGTCCAGTCCCACCCCAGCCAGTCTGTGCGCTCGGTCAGCAGCCCCAGCGTGCCCGCCCTCGAAGGGGGCTACACCCAGATCAGCCCGGAGCAAGGATCCCTGTCCGCCCCGTCTATGCAGAACATGGAGACCAGCCCCATGATGGACGTGCCTTCCGTATCTGACCACTCCCAGCAGGTGGTGGACAGCGGCTTCAGTGACCTGGGCAGCATCGAGAGCACCACGGAGAACTACGAGAACCCCAGCAGCTATGACTCCACCATGGGCGGCAGCATCTGTGGGAACAACTCTTCCCAGAGCAGCTGCTCCTACGGCCTGTCGTCCTCCAGCAGCCTCACCCAGAACAGCTGCGTGGTCACCCAGCAGATGGCCGGCATGGGCGGCGGCTGCAGCTTGATGCCGCAAAGCAGCGTCCCGCCCGCCGCCAACTGCGGCATCAAGTCCCCGCAGAGCTGCGCCGTCGAGAGGCCTCCCAGCACGCAGCAGCCACCACCGGCCCAGCCGTCGCAACAGCCTCCACCGCCACAGCCTCAGCCGCCAGCCCCGCCCCCGCCGCCGGCCCAGCCACCGCCCCCACCCCCACCGCCGCCCCAGCAGCCTCAGCCGCCGCCCCCGCCCCAGCAGCAGCCCCCGCTGTCGCAGTGCAGCATGAACAACAGCTTCACTCCGGCGCCCATGATTATGGAGATCCCCGAGTCCGGCAGCGCGGGGAACATCAGCATCTACGAGCGGATCCCCGGGGACTTTGGGGCCGGCAGCTACTCCCAGCCGTCGGCCACCTTCAGTCTGGCCAAGTTGCAGCAGCTGACCAACACCATTATGGACCCCCATGCCATATCTTATAGCCATTCTCCTGCTGTGACTTCCTATGCAACCAATGTTTCTCTGTCCAACACGGGGCTGGCTCAGCTGGCCCCATCGCATCCCTTAGCGGGGACCGCTCAAGCACAAGCCACCATGACGCCGCCCCCGAACCTGGCCTCCACCACCATGAACCTCACGTCCCCTCTGCTGCAGTGCAACATGTCTGCCACCAACATTGGCATTCCCCACACGCAGAGGCTGCAAGGGCAGATGCCCGTCAAGGGGCACATCTCCATCCGCTCCAAGTCGGCGCCCCTGCCCTCCGCGACGGCTCACCAGCAGCAGCTGTACGGCCGCAGCCCGCCCGCGGTCGCCATGCAGGCCGGCCCGCGCGCCTTGGCTGTGCAGCGAGGCATGAACGTGGGGGTGAACTTGATGCCCACCCCTGCCTATAATGTCAATTCCATGAATATGAACACCCTGAACGCCATGAACAGCTACCGAATGACCCAGCCCATGATGAACAGCAGCTACCACAGTAACCCAGCCTACATGAACCAGACAGCACAGTATCCTATGCAGATGCAGATGGGGGTGATGGGGGGCCAGGCCTACCCCCAGCAGCCTATGCAGCCGAGCCCGCACGGAAACGTGATGTACACGGGCCCCTCCCATCACAGCTACATGAATGCGGCGGGCGTGCCCAAGCAGTCGCTCAACGGACCTTACATGAGAAGATGAGCAAGACGGACTTGCAGTTCAGAACCTAAATATATATAAATAAAGGAACCTTTTATACTGACAAACCAGAGAAAAATGGACCTTTTTTCCAGTTAAAATATTGCTGTAGATTTAGAGGAATTTTTCTTTGGTTTATTTTATTTTTTAGAAAACCTGGTCTTTTTTGGGGGGTTCATTTTGTTCTGGGTTTTGGTTTTCTTCACAATCTTGAACATTTTACAATAGAACTCATCTAAAAACGGATTTGGGGATAGGGGAAACATGCACAGAAATCTTTTCATAATTAAAAAGAGCCTTACTTTCTTTACACGCCACATGGACAGAATTTGTGTAAAAGTGAATTATCTTTATTTTATTTTAAATTGTATGTTTCCCCTCAAGTGTTTGCAGCTCCCAGTGTCGTCATTTTTAAATGTTACATATACATCTCGAGGGTTAGCCAGACCCTTTTCCTCCACACCCAGCCTTTCATTCCCTACTTCATTCCAGCAGGAGGCACTTATGGGAGACTCGGATGGGGACATGGAGAACAACCCAAGCTCCTTAAACTTATTATTATTGTTAATATTATTATTATTATTATTAATAAAGCGAGGCAGGAAAATGCTTCTCCTCCTAAAATCCCCTCCACTCCTACACATACACACACGTGCACACACACACCTCTCGAAACCTTTCCCCAAGAATGTTTCTTTATAGATGGACTTCATCGAAATGTTTGTTTTTCTTAGATCAAGTGTAATATAATTTTTTAAAAACTACTCCCACTCAGCACTCAGAGACACAAAATACTGTAAGTCTCAATTAACAGCAGAATCTCAGAGGAAAGCTGTTTGCAATCCTGATCCAGCCTTGGAGGAATAGATGGTCAGTTAACAATCAAAAGAGGAACGTAACCTCTTGTTTTTTTTTAACCACCTGGTAATCAGCCATACGCACATAATTCCACGCAGCCTCTTGATTTTAGTACATACCTTGAGACTCTTAAGGGTCTCGATTCTCGAGCCTTCCTGACTCTGATGAAAGTGAGCAGCAGACCCCGGTGATTAGGCGATGAGCCTCTGACATCCTCATCCGAAGGGTTGGCGGGTGATTACACTGTCAGTGACTTGAGAAATACTAACCTTTGACACTGTTTACTTCGTGTTGGGAGAGATGACGCAGATAGCGTGTTGTGAGGGAGACCATGGTGTGAGTCTTATAGCTACTTCAGTGATAACATACCTCTAGTTTTTCTTCGTCTTTGAAATCCTGAGTCCCCTCCCCTGTGAATCGGGATGCATGGCCCCTCCCCCGGGAGAGGCTGAGAAGAAGAGAGATCGACCAACCACCAGCATAGTCGGGCAGATCTAGACAGCAGGGTTTTAGCAGGCTCCTATGTTACTCCCAACTTCATTCTCTTTTCTCTTGTGCAGCCAGTTTGCCCATTCTCTTCTTGTCACTTGCTCCAGGGATAGGTAAAAAAAAAAAAAATACATATATATATATAAAAGTATATATATGTGTATATATATATACATATATATGTTCCATCATTAGAAGATGGACACTATTATACCACTTGGTATGTGCAGTCAAATATCCAAAAGGGGGAAGAACTGCTTAAAGAAATACCTGTAAGCATTAAATTCTCTCCTTTATTTGTACATTTTATATAGATAAATTTTTGAAGTAACAAATTAGGCATTAAATTTTTTCGAATGCACAGGTTTGTTGGGTTTTTTTTAATATATATACATATGTACACTTTAATTGACTTTCTCAATTAAACGTGTTAGGTAGGTCAAGGCAGAATTCCACCTCTTGGCCGCTGTCTGAGCATTCTGAGCATGTGCAAGGCTGAGTAGGACCCAGTCTCTGTATATACCGGTCCGGTGCCCAGTCCTCTCTGTAGAACGCACCCTTGTGCTGCCCTCTGCCGAGTCTTCAGCGCTTTCATTGCTTCCTGGTTGGGGCGGGGACGGGGTGGGCGGGGAGGGAGGTGTCTTGGGAGGAGGGTGGGTCAGGGCAGAAGGAGAAGCTGTTGAACGAGGGCCGTGAATTCAGTTTCTGTTGGTTTGCGGTTGTGTTTGGTTTTGTTTCTTTTAAAAAAACAAAAACAAAAAAAACCAATTTTCAATCGGGCAGCTCCCTTTTTCCACAAGCCTTTTTGTGACTTTAGAACTATTGTAGAGAAAATGTTCTTTTCTATATTATAAAAGAAATTATCCAACACAGTAATATTGGTACCTGTCATTTTTTCACTTCTGTTTAAAAAAAAAAATGTATTTTTAGCAAGATAACTTGGGTAATCTTCTAAAAAAAGAAATTTAAAAAACTCACTGTTAGTGACTTTGATGCCTTTTAAAATAAGAGCTTTTTCATTTCATTCCATCTTTAAAATTTTTTATCTTTGTTGTAGAATATTAAAAACTATTTTAAGAAAGATAAAAATTCTCTTTAAAGAGATCTCTAGAGTGTGTGAATAGAGCTCCAGATGCCTCTAAAAGCCGCATGTACAAATGAAGCTAAGTCTATTCCTGTCTGTTTATATTTGCTTTTCCTGTTTTGTAACCTCTTTGTACTTTGTTCATGGTGACTTGTAAGCTACGGGGAAGGGGTGCCTAGATGCCTTCGTACTTCTCCATGTCACGCGCTCCTGGGCCAGCCGGCCTCCTTCCTCTCCTGTATGTAATATCACTTTTTTTTCCCCCTTTCTAGCAAGTACTTTCAAAAGAACTCTGTACATTTTAACATTAAAAAAAAATAAATTATGTTGAGCCATTTTGGATGTCTGTCTTGCATGTGGAATTTTTCTCCAAAGTGCTTCCAATTCTCCAATTCTTTTTCTACACACACACTCAGGAATATTAGCTTTTTCACACGCCTCTTCAGCTAGCAAGTATAAGTGTATGACCTTTGCTTTGAAATTTCAGTTTTGATTCAAATAACGTGTTTCAGTTCCAAGAATATAGATAGTTTTCCCTTTTCCAAAAAAAATGGAATTATAACCTCACTTTGGTGGGTTTTTTTTTGAGGGGGGGCACCTATTTGAAAAACTTTTAAAGGGATTGTAATTCATCCAACCGAAAAAAAGAAAAAAAGACATACAATCTCAGAAACAAGTAGCTCCCAGACTTTGAACAAAGCAGTGTTTTTTCTCTTCTTAGTTGACCTGATTGTGTAATCTAGGAAGGTTTGCCAGAAATCCGGGTCGTAAACATCAGTCATTTTTTAAAAATATTTTCTGAGTTACTGTTCTCGCTTCTCATCTAAGAATTTTGGGTATAAGGCAGATTCCAGAATCAGATTTGGCTTTGGGAGACTGACAGCTGTTTGGAGTAGGGAGGTGAGACAGATTCAGGTTTCCTGCCCTCCTAACTTGATCTGATGCCCTTTGCCGCTGAGTTAGGAGTTTAGGAAGTGAACGTTAATCATGTTCATAGCAAACATTTGTTCTACACTTTGTGCCATGGGAGTTTTAGGCTGTGTCATCTCCAGAAAAATAAATGTGTTTTTCTTTCTCCCCCTGATTTGCTTGCTTCAGTAGTCACCGCTTGGAGCCGAGGTTGTCACTGCACTATGCAGTTAGTAGTGAATTGTCTCAAAAACATATACTGTCTTTGCTACTGCAAACTCCCTGCTTTAAGTGATTGCAGCATGCAACAATTCTGATATTTTTACCAAGAAGATAGTGACCAAATAGGCTTCTTTTGAGTGTGAGCGACCCCCACTGCCTATTACGTGTAAAACGGGAGTAATTCCCGGTGTAGCCAGCTCCCAAGTGATCAGGTGAGGAGGGCCTCTCTCTCTCCTTGGCCATCTGGCCTTTTCACTCTCAGCAGGCAGGTGAGGGAGAAGAGAGACCACACCCTCGACGACTGTGTGTGGCTGAGCGCCTTGGTCCGTTCCTAGAGAAGCTGCTGCTGCTGCGCCTTCCCTTCCTCGGGTTCCAGGAACCCTCGTCCCACGCAGTCTCCCTGAGCATCCGAGGGGGACCGGCCCCTATGTCGTGTGGGGACAGCCGCGTGTCCTGACGGAGCGTCGGAGGGACAGCTCCAGCTCCTCCGGTGAGAATTGACTGTTTCAGGGTCTCCCTGGGACACCCTGCAGGGCGTGGTGTCTTGTGTCGTCCTCTTGGTTTTTCATAAAGATGACAATGGGAAAGCATGGTGAAAAGCGAAAAAACTGATTGTTGTTGGCCCTGTCGTTGGCCCCGCAGGGGAAACACAGGCGGTGGCGGTGGGGAGGAGCTCCATACTCTTCATGTAACTTACATCTAAAAATTCAAGCGACACATTCTGTATGTGAGCTCAAGACCCTGCACAGTGACGTTTATATTGTCAAATGTCTAATTATTGAGCGTGGGCATCCAATTAAAAGCCAAAAACCCCCAAACAAAACCCGGCTCATCTGTTAATAAATTTCTGTTAAGGGGCAGGTTGGGTTTGTTATGAGTTGGTGTGATTACCTAACTCAGCCCAGATCCATGGATTTGCTTTGCAGACTGACAGCTACAAATTGGGCTAAACTGCTCCTTGATACATCAATGAGGAGCCTAAAGACTGGTATGCATATTACATAGAGACCTCAGAAAGGCGGCAGGTGTAACTTCTGCCTGAAATAAGGGAAGCCATGGAGTATGGTGGGCTTTGGCTTTCTGAACTCTTAAAACAGGAGAAAGACATAGGGAATTGTTATCCTGCAGCTGTTGTGAATAAACTTTTTGAGAATGAAAGATACATTCTTGTTAGCAAGAAGAAAATGTTCTAACATTTAACTCTATATTAACAGACATTTCTGAAAGCCTCATTTAAGTGACATAAAAAAAAGTTAAACGTTCTCTAGGGTGACATGTTCATTTTTAACCACTTTTAGTCTATACACACACAGAGAGCAAGCAAAGGCAAGCAGGTGAACTGAGATAAGCGCATTGGCTGTGCCTACACCAGAGAACTACAGCTGGGACGCCCCGGGGTTTCTATGAATATGTGTCATAAAACTTACATCTGGTTAATGCCTCGAGACCAGCCATTCAGATCACCTTTCAAGTTATTTACATTGGCCTTAAAGAGATTTTGGAGCCTCAGAATCTTCTATTTTTGAAAATGTCATTTAAAGCCCTTCAGCTGTTTTCCTAAGTTCAAAGTCTCTTGTGAACAAAGTAAAAAAAATATTGGTACACAAAACCTCTTTGCTAGGACCGAGGCTCTGCCACATGTACAGGCAAGCTCTAATTGTTTCATTGATGTATTCCATTTAATAACATTGGTTGATTTCATTTTCTTTTTCAAAGAAAGTAGAAAAAGCAGCTGTAGTCAATTATGTCAAAAGGACTGAATTTGATAGTTTTCCAGAGAAAGTGAGAGCAGTTGTGTGTTGACTAGGAGACAGTGACAAAGGCTTTGCTAGAGGCAAGGACCTCTTGCAAAAATGGAATAATTACACAATTTTAAAAAAAAAGATTGTCCAGCTCCTGTTTAAGGGGAAAAAAAATAGAATTGACTAGAATCCCTAACTTGGCATCCCTGAGAGTTTTTTTTTCTTAATATATGTATAGTATTGATGTATTGTTCACTTACAATGTTTCAGGGGCATAGCAAGGTGATCCAGTTGTACATATACACATACATTATTTTTTAAATTATTGTCCATTATAGTTTTTTTTTTTTTACAAGATACTGACTACAGTAAACCTTTGTTGCTTGCTGCATAATCTATTTTGTCCTTAGTGGAAGGAAAGTCTTGAATCTGAAACTGGATAGTATGAAACATTGGAAGAACAACTGTGGAAGGCCGAGAAAGAAATTCTATTAGAATCACCAAGGAAAACAAAGCCAAACCAATCGCAGCCAGCCGCTACAGCCTATCCTGGTTATTTCTCTGGGGCTCCAAAGTATTTTATTCTCTTTTGTGTGATTGTGAATGGGCTCATTTCCTTGGTTTATCTTTCTGATAGTTAGTGTACAGAAATGGAACAGATTTCTATACATTTTGTTTCCTGCAGCCTTACTGAATTCATTGATGAACTCTCGTGTTAGTAGTTTTCTGGTGGCATCTTTAGGGTTTTCATGTCATTTGTAAACAGTGACAGTTTTACTTCTTTTCCAATTCGGATTCCTTGTATTTCTTTTTCTTGTCTGCTTGCTGCAGCTAGGACTTCCAACACTATGTTGAATAAAAGTGGTGAGTGGGCACCCTTGTCTTGTTCCTGATTCCCTGAGAGGGAATGCTTTCAGCTTTTCGCTGTTGAGAATGATGTTAACTGTGGGTTTGTTTTATATATATATATATAACTTTAATGTTGAAATATGTTCCCTCTATGCCCACTTTTTGGAGAGTTTTAATCATAAATGGATATTAAATGTTACCAGAGACTTTTACTGCAGTTTCTGAGATGATTGTATAGCTTTTATTCTTTGTCAATGTGGTGTATCACATTGATATGATATGGAAAAATCCTTGCATCCCTGGGTTAAATCTTGATCATGGTGTATGATCCTTTTAATGTATTGTGGGTTTGGTTTGCTAGTACTTTGCTGAGGATTTTTGCATCTATGTTCATCATTGATATTGGCCTATAATTTTCTTTTCCTGTCATATCTTTGTCTGGTTTTGGTATCAGGATAATGCTGGCCTCATAGAATGAGTTTGGAAGTATTCCTTTCTCTGTAATTTTTTGGAGTAGTTTGAGAAGGATAGGCTTTAACTCTTCGCCAAATGTTTGATAGAATTCACCTGTGAAGCCATCTGGTCCAATCTTTGTTGGGAGTTCTAAAACTACTGACTAAATTTCATTACTGGTAATTGGTCTGTTCATATTTTCTGTTTCTTCCTGGTTCAATCTTGGGAAATTGTACTTTTCTAAGAAGTTGTCCAGGAGAAGGCAATGGCAACCCACTCCAGTACTCTTGCCTGGAAAATCACATGGACGGAGGAGACTGGTAGTCCGTGGGGTCGCTGAGTCGGACATGACTGAGCGACTTCACTTTCACTTTTGACTTTCATGCATTGGAGAAGGAAATGGCAACGCACTCCAGTGTTCTTGCCTGGAGAATCCCAGGGATGGGGGAGCCTGGTGGGCTGCCGTCTATTGGGTCTCGCAGAGTCAGACACGACTGAAGTGACTTAGCAGCAGCAAGAAGCTGTCCATTTCTTCTAAGTTGTCCATTTTATTGGTATATAACTGCTCATAGTCTCCTACGATCCTTTGTATCTCTGTGGTGCTTGTAACTTCTTTTTTATTTCTGACTTTATTGACTCAGATCCTTTCCTTTTTTTTCTTGATAAATCTGGCTAAAACTTTATCAATTTGGTTTATCTTTTCAAAAAACAAGCTTTTAGTTTCATTGATTATTTTCTCTCTTTCATTTATTTCCTCACCTTTATGATTTCTTTCCTTCTACTAACTTTTCTACTAACTTTTCCTTCGACTAACTTTTCCTTCTACTGTATATTGTCACCCTGTTTATTTAACTTACATGCAGAGTACATCATGAGAAACGCTGGGCTGGAGGAAGCACAAGCTGGAATCAAGATTGCCAGGAGAAATATCAATAACCTCAGATACGCAGATGACATCACCCTTATGGCAGAAAGTGAAGAGGAACTAAAAAGCCTCTTGATGAAAGTGAAAGAGGAGAGTGAAAAAGTTGGCTTAAAGCTCAACATTCAGGAAACTAAGATCATGGCATCCGGTCCCATCAGTTCATGGGAAATAGATGGGGAAACAGTGGAAACAGTGTCCGACTTTATTTTTCTGGGCTCCAAATTTACTGCAGATGGTGACTGCAGCCATGAAATTAAAAGACGCTTACTCCTTGGAAGGAAAGTGATGACCAACCTAGATAGCATATTAAAAAGCAGAGACATTACTTTGCCAACAAAGGTCTGTCTAGTCAAGGCTATGGTTTTTCCAGTGGTCATGTATGGACATGAGAGTTGGACTGTGAAGAAAGCTGAGTGCCGAAGAATTGATGCTTTTGAACTATGGTGTTGGAGAATACTCTTGAGAGTCCCTTGGACTGCAAGGAGATCCAACCAGTCCATCCTAAAGGGAATCAGTCCTGGGTGTTCTTTGGAAGGACTGATGCTGAAGCTGAAACTCCAGTACTTTGGCCACCTCATGTGAAGAGTTGACTCATTGGAAAAGACCCTGATGCTGGGAGGGATTGGGGGCAGGAGGAGAAGGGGACAACAGAGGATGAGATGGCTGGATGGCATCACCAACTCGATGGACATGAGTTTGAGTAAACTCCAGGAGTTGGTGATGGACAGGGAGGCCTGGTGTGCTGCGATTCATGGGGTCGCAAAGAGTGGGACATGTCTGAGCAACTGAACTGAACTGAACTTTCCTTCTACTAACTTCTACTAATTTTAAGTTTTGTTTGTTCTTTCTCTAGTTGCTTTAGGTGTAGGATTAAGTTGTTTATTTGAGACTTTTCTTGTTTCCTGAGGTAGGATCGTATCGCTATAAACTTCCCTTTTAACATTGCTTTTGCTGTGTCCCGATAGATTTTGTTGTGTTTTTGTTTTCGTTTGTCTCCAGGTATTTTTCTATAATTCCCTCTTTGATTTCTTCAGTGATCCATTTGCCTCTTTAGTAGCATATTGTTCAGCCTCCATTGTGTGTTTGTATTTTTTGCAGCTGTTTCTTATAGTTGATTTCTAATCTCATTGCCCTTTTACTTTCTTAACCATCTTTTGATGAACAGGGTTTTTCCTTTATGGACAGTGCTTTTTTCTGCCTGGATTAAGAAATCTTTTCCTACCCTGAGATTATAATATTATTCTCTGTAATTTATAATAGCCTCCTTGTTTTGCCTACATAGTTAATTTTTTAATGTATCTGAAGTTGATGTTTGTTCAAAACCAAGGTAGGGGACCAGTTTCATTTTCTTCCTGTATGATACACAGTTTTAACACCACTCTGCCTCCACCACCTCTCTAAATCAAATATCCATGTATGTGTAGACCTCACTCAGTTCAGTTCAGTCTCTCAGTCGTGTCTGACTCTGCGACCCCATGGACTGCAGCACGCCAGGCTTCCCTGTCCATCACCAACTCCCAGAGCTTCCTCGGGCTTATGTCCATTGAGTCGGTGATGCCATCTAACCATCTCTTCTTCTGTTGTCCCCTTCTCCTCCTGCCCTCAATCTTTCCCAGCATCAGGGTCTTTTCCAATGAGTCAGTTCTTTGCATCAGGTGGCCAAAGGATTGGAGTTTCAGCTTCAACATCAGTCCTTGCAATGAATATTCAGGACTTATTCCCTTTAGGATGGACTGGTTGGATCTTCTTACAGTCCAAGGGACTCTCAAAAGTCTTCTCCAACACCACGGTTCAAAAGCATCAGTTCGAAAGCACCACAGTTCAAAATATATCAATGTATACATCTATGTCTGGACTATTTATCCTGTCTCACTGATCTCCTATATCCATCCTGTGTCAGTCATTTTAGTCTTAAGATAAGCCTTGATATTAAGTAAAGCAAGTCCTCTTAACTTGTTTTTCTTCTTCTTCAGGAATGACCTACCCTTCTAGGTCTTTTGTCTGCCCATATATTTTTAAAATTAGCTTATTGGATTCCTTAAAAAGTCCTAATAACATTTTACTATGGTTGGATTGACCCTTAAAAAAAGTCAGTTTGACAAAAGTTGACATCGTCACGGCACTGACTATTGCATTCATTTAACATAATGCATTTGTTTGATTTCTTTAAAAAAAAATTTAATTGATTTTTTGTATAGATGTTCTGTACTTTGTTATTTTATTCTTGTATATTTAATATTTTAGAAATATTAACTTTTAAAATTTTCTTATATGTTTATTTTTGGTATATAAAAATTTCAGTGATTTTGTATTTTGCCCTTGTATCCAGTAACTTTTTAAAATTCACCTAGTAATTCTAATAATTTATCTACAGATTCTTGGACTATTCACCTATTTTGTCATATTATCTCTACAATGAGAGTTTTATTTCTTATTTCCAATTTTTATGACTTTTTCCTTTCTCAGGACTCATAGCACTGTGTTTGTCCTTCAGGGCAATGTTAAAAGTAGGCATATCCTTTGTCAGATGAAAGAAGTTCATTTAGTCCCTAGTTTTTTAAAAAGAGTTTTTATCATAAATGTATGTTAAATATTATCAAATGCTTTTTCTGCATCTATTGAGAATTGATAGGATAATTTTTCTCCTATAATCTGTCAATGTGGCCAAAATATTGATGCTTTCCTAATGTTAAACCAGTATTTAGGAAAACAAACTAAGTAGTATGTGGGTAAATCTAAATGATTATATACACATATCATTAAAATGAAAAATGACAATTTCACATAAGTTAGAGGATAAAAAAAAGTCTTTCCTAAACATTTTTTGGCAAAAAAAACACCCTAAAGATCTCCTTAAAATTCTATTATGTGCTGTTGATAAGAGAAACAGCAAGAACATAAGGATGACCCAAATTTTTAAATAAAAAAATAGGTATGTCAGGAAATTATGTAGGAAAGCTACTGTAGCTATATTAACATGAGATAAAATAGAATTTAAAGCGAAAGGGGTTACTAAAAGAGGACTGCTTAATAATGGTAAAGTTTTAATTCACCACTAACATATAAAAATTCTACGTACATATATACACTTATTGTCATGAGTCCAAAAGCAAATATGGCAAAACTATGAAAAGAAATTTTTAAAAAATCTACAGTCATAGTGAGAGATTTCTTTCTAGATTAATAAGCTTTATTAGAGCAGTTTTAGATTCACAGCCAATTAAGCCAAGTATGCAGAAAGTTCCTGTAAAAACCCTGTGCCCGTGCACACACATGTGCACACCTCCCCCACTAAGGAACCCTCTCCCACAATGGAACATTTGTGACAATCGATGACCCTGAATCTTCACATCATTATCACCTTCAGTTCATAGTTTACATTAGGGTTCCCTCCTGGTGGTGCAGCTTCCATGGGTTTTGACAAATATGTTATCATGTATCCACTGGCGTGGTATCATACAGAACAGTTTTCACTGTCCTGAAAACCCTCTGGGTTCCACCTCTTCATCTTTTCCTCTTCCCTAAACCCTGTCAATCACTGATTTTTTCTTTCCTTTTTTTTTTTTTTTTTTTTTTTACTGTCTCCCTACTGCCTTTTTCAAAATGTCATGCCGTTGGAAGCATACCTATGGAGTCCTTTCCCCTAGGTATGTCTATCCAAGGTTCCTCAATGTCTTTTCATGTCTTGAAAATTCTTTTTATTATTGAATAATATCTTATTGCCTAGACATGCCACAGTTTATATTTGCTTCCAAGTTCTGGCAATTATGAACAAGGCTTCTATAAACATCCATGTGCAAGTTTTCATGTGGACATAAGTTTTAAACTCATTTGGGTAAATCCCAAGGATCGTGTAGTAGGAGAGTGTTTAGTTTTTTGAGAAGCTGCCAAACTGTCTTCCTAAGTGGGGCTGTACCGTTTTGCTTTCCCACTGGCGATGAATAAGAGTTTCTGTTGCCTTGACACCCTCACCAGCATGTGCTGTTATCAGTGTTTTAGATTTTGGCCATTCTGATAGTATCCCACTGTCGTATTAATTTACAGTCCCCTAACGACACTTCGAGGGCTTCCCAGGTGGTGCTAGTGGTAAAGTACCTGTCTGACAATGCAGGAGACAAAAGAAATATAGTTCGGTTCCTGGGTAGGGACGATCCCCTGAAGGAGGGTGTGGCAAGCCACTCCAGTCTTCTTACCTGCAGAATCCCATGGACAGAGGAGCCTGGTGGTCTGCAGTCCATAGGGTTGCAAAGAGCCAAACACGGCTGAAGCGACTTAGCATAGCACACAGTACAATGACACTTTCATATCTTTTCATTTGCTTGCTTTGCCATCCGTGGTCATCTTTGGTGAGGTATCTGTTCAGATCTTTTGCTCATTATTTAACCATGTTGTTATTTTTCTTATTGTTGAGTTTTGAGAGTTCTTTGTATGTTTTGGATAACAGTCCTTTATTAGATACATATATTTTGCAGATATTTTCTTCCAGCCTGATTTGTTTTCTTGATGTTGTCTTTCGCAGAGCAGAAGTTTTAAATTTTAACGAAGTCCAGTGCATTAACTATTTCTTTCATGGATCACACCTTTGATGTCTCTGAAAAATCATAGCTATATGCAAGGTCAACGAGGTGGTCTCCTAAGTTATCTTCTGAGAGTTTTACAAAGTTTTGTGTCTTACATTTAGGTTTATAATCCATCTTGTATAGAGTTTTGAGTTTTGTGCAAAGTGTAAGATGTGTGTCTAGATTCAATCCCTGATCAGAGAGCTAAGATCCCCCATGCCTTGTGGCCAAATAACCAAAACATAAAATAGGAGCAATATTGTAGCAAATTCAATAAGGACTTTAAGTATGGTCCACATCAAAAATCTTTAAAGAAAAAAAAAAAGCAAATAGGTAAGGACTGAAAAGGACTGAAATCAGAGTAAGTCTTCTGACTACTCTGTGATAATGCTGGAAATTGGTATAACAGAAAGATGACTAGAAAATCTCCATATGTGTAGAAATTAAGAAATACACTTTTAGATAATTCATGGTCCAAAGAAGAATAAAAAAATTAGAAAATATTTCGAGCTATTTGCCACCTGTATGAAATAGTGGATCCAAGGGAAGACCGTCAAACACTGCTAGCATCATAGTGAGACAGACATCCAGGACACATCCATGAAAATCTTCCTGCCGGAAAGTCAGCCTGATTCAGAACCAACCTCAGTCTATCCATGTACAGGAAACAAGCGACTACAGAGTGTGCTAAAGACCACCACAGGGCGGCAGTCAACAAAATCCAGAAGATGAGAAACTTTCTGGGGTAAGTGACTCAATGTCCCCAGCAGGTAAATTGCAAAGAATAATGAAAGATAGGAGGTGGTGGAAGACCAGCAGTGCGGTGGGCATCTCTTTAGAGATTTAAGAGACGAGAATGAAATGCAGTGTGGGGACCTTGTTTGAATCCTGAGTCTAGGAAATTAGCTTAGAAATGCTCATGATACAGGGGAGTCTGAACACTGTATTGGATCATATTGGGGGTTTATTATGATTTAATTGTGTTATTCACATCTTAAGTATAGTATAATGATTTCATTTCATGTTTCTTTTTAAAGAGACCATTCTCAAAATGAAAGATCATTTTCTTTTAGAGTTAAATACTAAATTATGTATATCAATGTGAGGATTTGTGTGAATGGGATTTGCTTCAAAATAACCCAGTGATGTTGTAAATGACATAATATTAGCAGTGGGCTGATAAATGTTGAAAGTCGCTAATGAGAACAGGAGAGTTCATTGTACTATTTTCTCCACTTTTGAATACATTAAAATTTTTCCTGATAAAAATGGTTTTAAAAATCATAAATTACAACCAAAGAAATATTTAGAGAAAAATTTATGGCTTCATTGAAACACCTATATTCAAAAAGAAAGTCTGAAAAATAAACAGCTATTGTGTACCCACCAGGTTAGTAAAAGTGAAAAGGATAGAAAATGTAAAATACTGGTGAGACTGAGAAGAAAATAGAACTCTCATAAGCTACTGGCAGAGTGTAAATTAGTTCACCTCCTTCTGGAAACTTCTTGGGATTACCCAGTACAGTTGAAGTTACACACGTCCTGTCACTCATCGGCAATTCAAAGCCTAATAGAGTTTTGCCAAGAGAACACACCGGTCATAGCAAACACCCTCTTCCAACAATGCAAGAGAAGACTCTACATGTGGACATCACCAGATGGTCAATACCAAAATCAGATTGATTATATTCTTTGCAGCCAAAGATGGAGAAGCTCTATACAGTTAGCAAAATCAAGACCGGGAGCTGACTGTGGCTCAGATCATGAACTCCTTATTGCCAAATTCGGACTTAAATTGAAGAAAGTGGGGAAAACCACTGGACCATTCAGGTATGACCTAAATCAAATCCCTTATGATTATACACTGGAAGTGAGAAATAGATTTAAGGGACTAGATCTGATAGAGTGCCTGAAGAACTATGGATGGAGGTGGGTGACATTGTACAGGAAACAGGGATCAAGACCATCCCCAAGAAAAAGAATGCAAAAAAGCAAAATGGCTGTCTGAGGAGGTCTTACAAATAGCTGCGAAAAGAAGAGAATAAAAAAGCAAAGGAGAAAAGGAAAGATATTCCCATTTGAATGCAGAATTCCAAAGAATAGCAAGGAGAGATAAGAATGGCTTCCTCAGTGATCAATGCAAAGAAATAGAGGAGAACAATAGAATGGGAAAGACTAGAGATCTCTTCAAGAAAATTAGAGATACCAATGGAACATTTCATGCAAAGATGGGCTGAATAAAGGACAGAAATGGTATGGACCTAACAGAAGCAGAAGATATTAAGAAGAGGTGGCAAGAATACACAGAAGAACTGTACAAAAAACATCTTCATCACCCAGATAACCATGATGGTGTGATCACTCACCTAGAATCAGATATACTGGAATTCGAAGTCAAGTGGGCCTTAGGAAGCATCACTACAAACAAAGCTAGTGGAGGTGATGGAATTCCAGTTGAGCTATTTCAAATCCTAAAAGATGATGCTGTGAAAGTGCTGCATTCAATATGCCAGCAAATCTGGAAAACTCAGCAGTGGCCACAGGACTGGAAAAGGTCATTTTCATTCCAATCCCTAAGAAAGACAACGCCAAAGAACTTTCAAACTACCACACAATTGCACTCATCTCACACACTAGCAAAGTAATGCTCAAAATTCTCCAAGCCAGGCTTCAGCAATACGTGAACCGTGAACTTCCAGATGTTCAAGCTGGTTTTAGAAAAGGCAGAGGAAAGAGAGATCAAATTGCCAACATCTGCTGGATCATCAAAAAAGCAAGAGAATTCCAGAAAAACATCTGCTTTATTAACTGTGCCCAAGCCTTTCACTGTGGATCACAACAAACTATGGAAAATTCTTAAAGAGACAGGAATACCAGACTACCCGACCTGCCTCCTGAGAAATCTGTATGCAGGTCAAGAAGCAGCAGTTAGAACTGGACATGGAACAACAGACTGGTTCCAAATTGGGAAAGGAGTATGTCAAGGCCGTATATTGTCACCCTCTTATTTAACTTATATGCAGAGTATATCATGAGAAACGCTGGGCTGGATGAAGCACAGCTGGAATCAAGATTGCTGGGAGAAGTATCAATAATCTCAGATAGGCAAATGACACCACCCTTATGGCAGAAAGCGAACAGGAACTGAAAAGCCTCTTGATGAAAGTGAAAGAAGAGAGTGAAAAAGTTTGCTTAAAATTCAACATTCAGAAA
This sequence comes from Odocoileus virginianus, assembly GCF_023699985.2. Classification (NCBI taxonomy): domain Eukaryota; kingdom Metazoa; phylum Chordata; class Mammalia; order Artiodactyla; family Cervidae; genus Odocoileus; species Odocoileus virginianus. Next base: position 1,895,002 of record NC_069705.1, on the reverse strand, counting down.
ACGAAGATCATGGCATCTGGTTTCATCACTTCATGGCAAAAGAGATGGGGAAACAATGGAAACAGTGACAGACTATTTTGGGGGGTTCCAAAATCACTGCAGATGGTGATTGCAGCCATGAAATTAAAAGACACTTGCTTCTTGGGAGAAAAGCTATGACAAACCTAGACAGCATATTAAAAAGCAGAGACATTGCTGATAAAGGTTCATCTAGTCAAAGCTATGGTTCTTCCAGTAGTCATGTATAGATGTGAGAGTTGGACCATAAAGAAAGCTGAACACCAAAGAACTGATGCTTTTGAACTATGGTGTTGGAGAAGACTCTTGACAGTCCCTTGGATTGCAAGGAGATCCAACCAGTCCATCCTAAAGGAAATCAGTCCTGAATATTCATTGGAAGGACTGATGCTGAAGCTGAAACTCCAATCCTTTGGCCACCTGATGTGAAGGACTGACTCACTGGAAAAGACCCTGATGCTGGGAAAGATTGAAGGAGGGAGGAGAAGGGGATGACAGAGGATGAGATGGTTGGATGGCATCACCAACTCAATGGGCATGAGTTTGATCAAGCTCTGGGAGTTGGTGATGGACAGGGAAGCCTGGAGTGCTGCAGTCCATGGGGTCGCAAAGAGTCAGACATAACTAAGCGATTGAACTGAACTGATAAACCTAAAGAAATACACACAAATGTGTCCCCGGATACAGTTATAAGAGAGTTCATGGCAGTGAAATTTGTAATGGCCAAAGACAACCTGCATGTCATCACCAATAAAGTGGATGGATAATATGCATTTTGTACCTGCAAGGGCCATGCACCAGTCACAGTGAAAGGAGTCCAGTGCGTGTGATCAATCAGTCCTAGGAATAACAGTGAGCAAAAGTAACCAAATATGAAAGATCCATAGGACACCCAGTACATGAACCATGCAATGAAACAACTGATAAATTGGATTCTATCAAAAGAAGAGTCTTCTCTTCAAAAGACACCATAAAAGAATGAAATTTTATCCACAGGCAGGTTGCCCTGCCGCACGTGGGATCTTCCCAGACCAGGCATCGATCCTGTGTCTCCTGCATTGACAGGTGGACTCATCACCACTGAGCCACCAGGGAAGCCCCAATTAAAAAATAAAATAACCAAGTGACTTAGACGCTTCACCAAAAGATGTGTGTGAATCACCAATACATTGGTGAAAAGATGTTCACACCATTAGTCATGGAGGAAATGGAAATTAAGAGAGAAGAGACATCACTTCATGAACAGGTCTACCTTAGAGCCCTGTGTGTGGAGCACTTCGAAGTTTCACATGGTGCAGATGAGAATGCATGGGATGCCACCGATCAGAAGAAGTGTGACAATTTCTTATCAAGTCAGTTGTAAACGGACCACACACTTCACTGCATGTCCACTCTCTGGTTTTCACCTAAGAGCAATGGAGGCATACATCTCTTCCAAAGACTGATCTGAAGATACAGCAGCTTGGTTCACAAATGCTCAACCCTGGAAAGAACCCAGTGTCCAGCAGCTGCTGAATGGATGAACCAATGTGATTTATCCATCCAATGGAATAACAAATTCTGCAATAAAGGAAAAAGCACGGGTGTGTAACAGCAGAGATGAATCTGAAAAACACTAAGCTGAGCACACAAAAAGCTAGATTCAAAAGAGGACTTTCTGTATCGTTCCATTAAATAAATTCTAGAAAAGGCAAAACTGATCTCTAGTGACAGGAAGTAGATCAGTGATTGTCCAGGGGTGGGGAGAGGAACTGACAGCAGAAAGGGATGAGGGACTTCTTGAGGTGATGGATGTGTCCTGTATCTAGTCAAGCTAATCAAACTGCACATGTAAAATGGGTCAAATTGTTATGTATAAGTTATACCTCTTACACTTGATTTAAAAACCAAACGAGAGATGTACATGCAAGTTCACAGCTGCATTATTTGAGATATCCCCCAAATGGAAGCAGCCCTGGCGTCCACTGATGGATGAATAGACAAGTGAAACGTGGTCTATACATAGAGTGGAACAATACTGAGTCTTTTTTTTGGCTGCACCATGTGGCTTGCGGGATCTCAGTTCACAGACCAGGGACTGACCCTGGGTCATGGTGATGACAAGCTGGGAATCCTAACCACTAGGCCACCAGGGAACTCCCTATTCAGTCTTAAAAAGGAGGAAAATTCCGACATAGGCGACAATGTGGATGACATCTGAAGACACTGTGTGCATGCGTTCTAACTCGCTTCAGTTATGTCTGACCCTTCGCGACCCTTGAGACTATAGCCTGCCAGGCTCCTCTGTCCGTGGGATTCTCCAGGCAAGAATACTGGAGTGGGTTGCCATGCCCTCCTCCAGGGGATCTTCCCACTCAGGGATCAAAGCCACATCTCTGGCACCTCCTGCATTGGCAGGTGGGTTCTTTACCACTAGCGTCACCTGGGAAGCCCTTGAAGACATTATGCTCAGTGAAATAGCCAGACACCAAAGGACAAAAGCTGTACGATACCACTTAGAGGACGTACCTGGAGGAGTCGGGGTCACAGAGAGAAGGCAGAAGGGTGGTTACCGGAGTCTGGGGAGGAGGAAGGGCTGGGGGTGTTTGACCGGCTCCGAGTTTCAGTTGGGGAGGTAAAAAAGTTTTGGAGGTGAATGGTGGTGGTGGTTTCACAGCAATGTGGATATGCTTAATGCCACGGTGTACTTAAAAATGCTTAAAATGCTGAAATTTAGGTTATATATATGTTATGACAATTTTTAAAAGAGAAGGGAAAGACCAGACAGGGGGTACTGGGGATCAGCTTTTTCTCCCTGAGTCTTCTGAGAGGTGTGACTGCAGGTCAAAGGGTGTCTCAGAGGCCCGCTGTCCCAGCAAGATGAGGTTTGGGGGGGCTCTGCCACCAGGCACAGCCGGGTCACACGGCTGCTGAGAGAAGGGCTGAAAAGTTGCTGACGGTGCTCACAAGACAGGAATATACACGGGAGAACCGGAGCCGTCTTAGTGAGGCTTATGTAACCAGCTCAGACATGAGTCCTTTATGAGGGCTGCAAAGAGGTCACGGAGACACTCCCAGAGACAGCAACCAAAGAAGACCTGGCAAGTGATGTTTCTGGGTGCAATTAACTAGTAATTAGTAGTAAGTAAAGTAAGATGTGGGCTTCCCTGGTGGCTGAGTGGTAAAGAACCCACCTGCCAATGCAGGAGATGTGGGTTTGATCCCTGGGTCGTGAAGACCCCCTGGAGAAGGAAATGGCAACCCACACCAGTATTCTTGCCTGGCAAATCCCATGGACAGAGGAACCTGGCGGGCTACAGTCCATAGGGTCACAAAGTGTCAGACACAACTTAGCAACTGAGCACATAGGCACGCATGCGCAAGGTAAGACATGCATGCGTGAGACAATGAAAACCTCATAGGAGGGTCCGTTTGCATGTTTGTCTGATTCACTTTGCTGTAAGGCAGAAATTAACACAACATTCTAAAGCAACTCCAATAAAATTTACTCCAATAAAAATTAATTTAAAAAAAAAAGGTATGTTTGCAGTGAGCAGCGCCTTCCTCTCCCAGCCCCCCTCCTCCATGCCCTCCCCCAGGAGCAGCCTTGTGAAAAACTTCCCTGGGTCTTTCCAGACAACCCTTGTTGTGGAGTAGGTGGTTCACTCGCCAGTTTCACTACCCAGACTCGGGCCCCCATCAACGCTCTTGTTCCTCTTCTCTGAATTCCTCACGCCCTTCTGCAGGGGCTCTGGGCTCCAACCACCACACCGGGCATTGCCTCGTTCTTGGGAAATGCTGCATGGTTCTTCCTTTGGGGGGAAATGTTCATCAAACAGGCAAATGCAGACCCCTTTCCACTTCTCCCCAGGGCTGCGTGGCCTCTCCTGAGGCCTGGGCTGGCGCTCAGGTGCCCTGGCCACGCGGTGTCTCCTCTGCACAGGCCCACGTGCTTGGTCAGCCCTGCAGTGAGCTACACGGAGGCCCCATCCTCAGGGCCTAGATGCTGTCCTGCCCGCACAGCCTTCCTGGATCCTCTCCGCATCAGGTGCCGGCACCTCCTTGTTCACTTTCTTTCCTCCCTCCTGCCTGGCTCCCTTCCTCCTGAGCTGGCTTTGCAGCAGGGAGACGGCTCCCCTGATCCCCACCTTCATGGCCTAAGCCTCTGCTCTTGCCCGGGTGGCCGGGCCCCCCAGAGCCTTCTGCGCCATGAGCACAGAGCTCAGTCAGTTCAGTTCAGTTGCTCAGTTGTGTCCGACTCTTTGTGGCTCCATGGACTGCAGCACACCAGGCCTCCCTGCCCATCACCAACTCCCCGAGCTTGCTCAAACTCATGCCCATTGAGTCAGTGATGCCATCCAACCATCTCATCCTCTGTCATCGCCTTCTCCTCCCGTCTTCAATCTTTCCCAGCATCAGGGTCTTTTTCAGTGAGTCAGTTCTTCATATCGGGTGGCCAAAGGATTGGAGCTTCAGCTTCAGCATCAGTCCTTCCAAGGAATATTCAGGACTGATCTCCTTTAGGATGGACTGGCTGGATCTCCTTGCAGTCCAAGGGACTGTCAAGAGTCTTCTCCAACACCACAGTTCAAAAGCATCCATTCTTCGGTGCTCAGCTTTCTTTATAGTCCAACTCTCATGTCCATACATGACTACTGGAAAAACCATAGCTTTCACTAGACAGACCTTTGTTGACAAAGTAATGTCTGCTTTTTAATATGCTGTCTAGGTTGGTCATAGCTTTTCTTCCAAGTGTCTTTTCTTGCAAGCGTCTTTTAATTTCATGGCTGGGACAGAGATCCTGCCTGCTGAGCGAGTCTCTTATAAGAGATAATAAGTGAGCGAGTCACTTATTCAAGTCTCAGTACACACCCCGGGGGGCCACTGCTAGAGGCCACATGGGCTGTCCTGCTCTGGCCTTCACTTGGGCCAGCCGGGTGTGGCCCGGAAGTCTTCCCCCTCCTTCCGGCTGCTTCCCTCCCTGCTGCCCGGCCCTGCCAAGGCCATCTCGGTCCCTCCCTGCCCTCAGGGCCCCGTGGGATGGGGCAGGCTCTTGGCTGCTGGCACCTGGCCCAACCTCGGGCTGGGATCTCTTGACCCCGCGCTCCCAGCGGGCTGACTGCGCTTACTCACCTCGGGCCACAAAGCCCTCTGGAAATGCCTTGGTCCCCGAACCTGGGCCCCGCGCATCTCAGACTCCCTGGTCTGCTTTCCTGGCCCCTCCAAGTCACACCCCCTCCCCAGGCCTGAGTTTCCTCTCTGCAGGAGGGTCAGAGAACCTTGACCTGCCCTTGGCTCCGATGGGGATTCTGCGAGCAGCCTGGGTCTTGGACCTTGCACCTTGTTGGTGACTTTGACATCCTGAGGATGGTGGGGGATGCCTGTGAGATCTTCTGAGCCTGACGCTGAGACACACCTTGTCCCTGGGTCACAGGGGAACTCGAAGGACGCTGCGAGGCCCCCTGGGTGCTGGGGAGCAGAGCGCATGTGGACCAGCCTCCCTCCACAACCCTCCACATTACCCCGGCTCATCATCCCCCAACCTCTGCTCACACACGCTCCTGAGTCCAAAGTTGGGAGCCCAGAGCAGCCATGTAGAAATTCCAGCGGGAAAAGACAAAAAGTCCAAAGAAATGCCAGAGGGCTGGGCCTAACTCAGCACAGGATCAGGGCCCTGGGTGGTATTAGATGAAGGCAGATGTGGACATCAACCCACATTCTAAAAGCGCCCGAGGAAAACCACCATTAAGGAAATGCACACTGAATCCTTTAAAAGGAAATAAGAATTTTTTTTTAATCCATTATGAAGCAATCACCCTTTCCTTTTGCCTCCTTCCTTTAGTTGATGTTTTTGGAATTTTCAAATTTTTATGTATTGAGTCTTCTTCAAGCCAGGCCCACAATTACAGAAAATTTCACTGGAGGGGAGAAAAAAAAAAGGCTACATTTATGCTTCTCAGGGTGTGTTTTTAAATACCAAACAGAAGGGCAGGAGGGAAAAAAATTACACGCCTTCTGGTGCCAAAAGGAGATTAAGAAACGAAAAGGCCTTTTGCAGTTGGATTGGGAAGAAGGTACTGGGGGATAAATGGTCCACTAACAGCTGAGCAAAGCCTGGCGCTCACCACGAGAGCATGTGGTCGAGAGGGCGTGTGCATTTTCCAAGCTCGTTACACGATCTTTAACAAAAGTAGTCGGTGAAAGAAATGTGAGCACCAGGGTGTTCTGGAGGCCTTTGAGAAATGGTTGTGGCTTTAATTAATTCATTAAACACATATGAATTATATATGTGAGTGACGCTGTATTAGCGCAGTGTCTGCTGGGTCCTGGGCTCAGCTAGAGGCCCTGGGAAGACCGCAGACCCATCCCTGCCCTCGCGGGGCTGACCGTTCAAGTGGGAAGACACAAGAGAAACAAAATCCAGAACCGAAACTCACAGGGTGACAGATAGCGCCCAGAGCGGAGGAGTGAAATATACACAGGAAAGGGAGGAAAGAAGGGAATGGGGCTGAGGGAATGAGGTTTCAGGGAGCATGGTCAGGAAGAGTTTTATGGGCTTGAGGTGTGTCCCCCCACCCCCAATTCATATTGAAGTCCTAACTTGCCAGCACTTCTGAGTGTCACTGTATTTGGACACCAGGTCTTTAAAGAATTGGTTAAGTCAAAATGAGATCATGAGGGTGGGCCCTGATCCAGGAAGGCTGGTGTCCTTGTAGGAAGAAGAGAAGACGGGGACACAGATGCACATGAGGAAGTTCATGGAGGGGACACGGGGAGAAGATGACTGTCCCCAGGCCCAGGAGGGATGCCCGGAGGAAATACACCCGGCCGACACCTTGGTCTCAGACTTCCAGCCTCTAGATCCACAAGACAGCCCATTTCTGTCCCTCAAGTCACTCAGTATGTGGGACTTTGTTACGGGAGCCTTGGCAAACCCACACGAAGACCTCCCCGAGAAGGGAAGTTCTGAGCAGTGGTCAGAAGAGAGGGCTGAGCCAGCAGGGGCGGTGAAGGTACAAGGTGCAAGGGCCCCGAGGCAGCGGTGCAGCCCGTGGGGCCGGAACAGCACAGCGGGAGAGGACGCACGGGTGGCAGGGGGTCTGGGAGGTGAGGCGAGAGGCTCTGGCTTTTACTCTGAGCCGGGAAACCGCTGGAGGGTTCTGAGCAGAGATGTGAGACACGGTCTGACCTACATTTTACCAGAAGCATCCCGGCTGCTTGCCGTACGACTCGCGAGCACATATCGGGTAGACCAGCAAGTATGCAGGTGGACCAGTTAGGAGGCTGGTCAGGGCTTCCAATGAGAAATGACACTGGCCTCTGCGAGGGTGGGTGGTGGTGGCGAGATAAAACGTGGCTGGATTCTGGTTGTGTTTTGAAGGCGGAGTTGGTCGGATCGGCTGGCAAGTCTCATGTACAAAGTGATGGAAAGAGAAGGGTCAAGAGCGCTGCATCAGCGGATCCACTGGAGGGAGGCAGCGCCAGCACCTGGGATGGTGGCAGGGGTGGGGGGCACCAGGGGCTCCGTGTTGAAGCCTCTGGCTTTAGACTGTCTGCTGGAAATCCAGACGGAGACCGCTGGCCATCCTGGGGTGAGCGTGGCCTGAAGATTGACACAGGCCTCGCTGGCAGATGGAGGGTCTCAGCCGAGAACATGGGTCCAGGGGCAGAGGTCGGAGGATTGGCACGTGGACAAGAGCTGGTCTAGGGCAGAGGGCGAGGTCAGGAGAGGAGCCAGGGGCAGCCAAGGCCAAGGATTGGGGCAAGGGACACGGAAAAGCTGCAAACACTTTTATTTATTTATTAATAGAAATTTATTTAATTGGAGGCTAATTACTTTACAATATTGTAGTGGTTTTGCCATACATTGACATGAATCTACCACGGGTGTACATGTGTTCCCCATCCTGAACCCCCCTCCCACATCCCTCCCCATCCCACCCCTCTGGGTCAGTAAAGACTTTTAAATTGGGTGTTGTGTGTGTTAGTTACTCAGTCATGTCCAACTCTTTGTGACCCCATGGACTACAGCCCACCAGGCTCCTCTCTCTGTGGAATTCTCCAGGTAAGAACACTGGAGTGGGTTGCCATTTCCTCCCCCAGAGGATCTTCCCGACCCAGGGATCAAACCCACGTCTCCTGCATTGCAGGCAGATTCTTTACCGCCTGAGCTACCAGGGAAGCCCAAAATTAGGTAGTGGCCCCGTTTTGAATCTGGAGATTTGGCAGGACCATCACTGGCCGTGGGCGTCTTCCCTTCCTCAGCACTGGCCACTCAGCTGATGTTTGTTGACACGGCCTGGGCGTCCCTGTGTGGGCATCTGGGATGCAGGGATGGGGACCTCTGGTCCAGTTCTGGTGACTGCACCCCTCCAAAATCCTCAGAGCCATCCTTCCTTGGTTCTTTCGCTGACTCATCTCCCTCGTCCCCCCGGGAACTGCTGGGTCCCTAGGGTTTGCCCCTTGCTCACCTGGGTCTCTCAGAACCTCAGGGGGTCTCTGCATCCCCTACTAGCAGATGCCCAGGACATGTAGTGACACAGACAAGCCTCCAGCTCTGGTCCTGCTGATGCCCTTCTCTCCAGGTGGTGCTGGGGCTGGTCACCTACCTGTGGCCTGAGCCTTGTTTCCCATAACCTGTAGCTCAGGGGGTTCTAAGGACGACAGGAGACAACAGACAGGGTGCCCACCATGGTGTCTGGGTGAGGGTGGTGGGGCGAGAGAGAGGGTGGCCCCGAGCAGGCGCAGAGCTGGCTTTTATGACAGTGGTCCTGACCCCTGTGTGAGCGAGGCTGGTTGATGCCGACAACTCAGGAGTTGGGGAACTTTGCTTGGAACGCAGCCGGGCGGACTGGGCAATGGGAGGGAAAGGAAGGGCAGAGGGGTGTGAGTGAGTGTGACCACGGGGTTGGGAGGTGTGCAGACACTGTCCTCTGAGGGGCTGTAGCGAGGGAGCGTGGCGAGGAGACTGGGGGCCAGGGAGGCAGCCTTGACCGTCATCACCCTGGGGGGCCCTTAATTTCCCTGGGCAGCAAACCGGAAGGCAGCTGCTGAGTTTCTCAGTAACGGAGGAAAGTGAGTGTCAGCAGTTAACTATGTCCCCAGAAAGTGTTGCAGTCCTGACCTCAGCATCTGTGGACGGGACCCTGGGAGTATCACAGCCCTGTGTGTGACATAGGACCATCCCACTCAGAAAAAAGGCCTTTGCAGATGATCCAAAGTTAATGTGAGGTCGTTAGGGTGGGCTCTAATGCAGTATGACTGGTGTTTTTATAAAGAGGAGAAATTTGGACACCTAGTCCCCAGATCTGTTAGATGAGCAATTTCTGGGGTTTAAGCTGCCCCGTCCGCAGCCCTAGGAGACACCACAGTGAGTGATCAGATGAGAAGGTGCAGGCTGGAGGCTGGACCTCCCGGGGGGGTCACAGCTGGACAAGGAGCTCCCACTGGGGAACCAGAGCAGGGCAGGAGTGGGGAAGAGCCCTCAGTCGCAGAGAGGAAAACGCCACGACCCGAGGAAACACGAGCAGGAGACCCGCGCAGACGCTGCAGATAAGAGGAGTATTCTGAAGGCTGATAAACATTTAGCAGTGCGCACAGCTTCTCTCGCCATCAGAAACACAGATTGAAACCACAGCAGGCAAGCACTGCTCACTCACCAGAAAGGCGGAACCATCAGTGATACCAAGCGCAGGCCAGGGTGTGGGGCCACTGGTGGGAACGTCCCTGGTGGGAACACAGCTCGGTGTAATCACTTCGGAAAAATGCTTGTGCCAAACAAAATGCACACATGCCTGATGATCAAGCCATTTCCCTCCTGGGTCCTCACCCAGCACTGATGCGGGTCAGCGCTTCTGTCAACGGAAAGGACATATGTGATTGCTGTATCCATAGCAGCTTTATTTACAGCAGGCTCCAGGCGGAAATAGCTGGTGTCCATCAGCATGAGGGGGCCTCTCAGGTGGCTCAGTGGTAAAGGATCTGCCTGCAACGCAGGAGACGAGGGTTCGATCCCTGGGTCGAGAAGATCCCCTAGAGGATGGCATGGCAACTCACTCCAATATTCTTGCCTGGAGGATCCCATGGACAGAGGAGCCTGGTGGGCTAGAGTCTGTGAGGTCGCAAAGAGTCAGATACAGTTGAGCAACTGTGGGTGAGCACACATCAGTATGAGGATGGGTAAATGGTTGCACATTCACACCATGGAATAAACTACATAATAATGGCAAGGAAATGACTCCTGAGAGATGCAGCAATGTGGATGGCTCTCAGAGATGCGGTGTTGGGTGAAGCAAGGCCCGTACCAAAGGGTCTATGTTGTGTAACTCCATCGAGATGACGTTTAAACCCAGGTCAAGTTATCAAAGGGGAGGGAGGTCCGAAGAGTGTTGACCTTAGGGGCAGGCACCGTTAGGGAGGAGGTCAGACGTAGCCCGCTGCGGTGCTGGCAACGTTCCCCACCTTCATCGGGGTTGCAGTACATGGGGTGGACGCGCTGAATCGCTATGTGAGGGAGGGGCAGAGGCGAGGGGCCATCGTTGCAAGCCACCCCTCCATGCTGACTCCGAGTTCACACTTGAGTAGGTTCCTAGGTGATTTGAATGCAAGTTCAAATTTGAGAACAGATTTTGAAGAAAGACTCTGGTCTCCAGTGGGCAGTGGAACTGGGGATGGAAAGGAGAGGAAAGGGGGAGCTCCGTGGGACCCCGGGTTCCCGACTTGAGTGAACAGATGAGTGGTGGGGGTGGTATCTGGGAACAGAGATGCTGGGGAGGGTGGGGTTGGGTGTGCCCTCTGACGATGCTGCCTCCAAGGCTTGGCCCACTGCTTGACTCCATCTAGCTAGAGAGATCAAAGCTCTAGTTAGAGATCCAGTGTCATTGGAAAGTGGGTGCAGGTAGGTCATTGCCAAGCTGGGGGTCATGGCTGGAAAGTGAAAGTGAAAGTCACTCTTTCATGTCTGACTCTTTGCAACCCCATGGACCATACAGTCCACAGAATTCTCCAGGCCGGAATGCTGGAGTGGGTAGCCTTTCCCTTCTCCAGGGGATCTTCCCCACCCAGGGATCGAACCCAGGTCTCCTGCATTGCAGGCGGATTTTTTTTTTTTTACCAGCTGAGCTATCAGGGAAACCCAGGAATCATGACAGGAGGAGGGCTGAACTGAAAGGGTCCGGGGCGGAGTTCTTACTCATGAGCCCCAAGAAGAGCTGAGTCAGGAGACAGGAGGGGAAGCAGGCAAGAGTAGGGCAAGATCCAGGAACTCCGGGAGACACAACCGAGCCAGATGCCCCCGGGAGTTACCTTCAGGGTGGAGACGCAGCTGTAGGTTCTGTGACGCGGATAGCGAGCTCGGGGTGAGCGGTGGGAAGTGGCGACTGAGCTTTCGGGCAGCTTGGCGGTGGAGGGAAGGGCCGGTGGGGCTGTGGGCATCATGGCTAGTGGAGAGGCATTGCGCGGATGTCCGCAGAGGCAGGACTGATTGAAGCCGCATTATTTCAGGAGGAGGGAGGCGGGGAGGTCCAGAGGACAAACCAAAGGAGGAGCGTGGACCAGGGGGGTGGGCGTAGACAGGTCCACATGCTGAGAGGTGAGGACGGTCAACCTGGCGCTTTCTTTTGTGACGTGGAAGACACGGGCACGCGTGGAGCGCTACAGGGGGCTGGGGTGGGCAGCGCAAGGTGCCGGGGCGCAGACTGGAGGGGAGCAGGCGGGGCCTCCTCGGGCTCTGGGGCCCGGGGCAAGGGGAGTGAACGCGTGAATTTGATTCCAGCATTTTCCAAGAATGCAAACGTAATAATACCTCCTTCTGTTTTTCTGTTTCCTTCGAGTACCTTGGCTTTAGGGCTCTTCCTATCTCTTCAAATCCCACTCTGGAAAAGGCAATGATTAAAATGATAAGTTCCATCATAAGTAAACCTTGGGCAGGAAACGAGGAATCCGGGAGCTCAGTGATCACCTTTGTGATGAGCTCCTGACATTCTTTTGGACAAGGATGGGAGACAAGGGAAAGCCTGCCTCAAATATCAGAAGGGACATCACACAGGAGAAAAGTTTGACGAGTTCTCCCTGTCGGTAATGCAGGGGCCAATAAACGCACTCAGGGAGAGGCTGTGGGCGCAGATGGAGCAGAGAATGGACCCTGCAGGCCACCTGCGGAGTGACCTGGCTTGGGAATGTGGGACGGAACAGAGGGATCCAGCGCTCACACTGGTTGGGAAATGGAAAGGCAATTCCTTTGGATTCTAAGATTCTCTGATTTGGAGCTCTGATCCTCTGATTTTTGATTCTCTGATTTTTGATTGATTCTCTGATTTTTCTGGCTCACATTGGACTTGCACACCTGTGGGGGTGGCACTGGTGGCGGGGCTGGGACCCACAGTGGGGCAGGAGAGCCTGTGTTCTCAGAGGGCTCAGAGCTGCTAGAGGCAGAGCTGGACAGGCCTTCAAACCCCTCCTCCATCTAGGATGTCAGCCCCAGCATCGCAGCAAAAGCATAGACTCTACAGACTTTTTGTTCCAAGCTCAGGTTTCCTAGGTGGCACTAGTGGTCAAGAACCCACCTGCCAATGCTAGAGACATGAGAGATGCGAGTTCGGTCCCTGGGTCGAGAAGATCCCCTGGAGGAGGGCATGGCAGCCCACTCCAGGATTCTTGCCTGGAGAATCTCATGGACGGGGGAGCCTGGTGGGCTACAGTCCACAGGGTTGCAGAGTCCGACATGACTGAAGCGACTTCGCACACACACACACACACACACACACACACACACACTAAGTCCCTTGGCTTACCAGCCAGAGACCTGGAACAAGTTATTCACTCCGTGCCTCAGTTTCCTCACCTATAAAATGGCAATGGTGATGATGGCGGCTCCCTCATGGAACTGTTCTTGGGGTCAATTATGCTCAGAAGAAGGCCTGGCGCATTCAGGGTATTTTAGCTATTTATATTATTTAGCAGCAGGGAGGCAGCTTTTATCTCGGGAAACTTTATTAATTATTAATAATGTTTCTTTTAAGAACACAAATTGGTCTAGTTGCATAAACTCATAATAACAGAATGGGGTTGGGAATTGGAAATTCTAGGGAAGAAAGCAAAAATATAAAAGTGGATGCCCTGCCTTTCCCTTAAGAGCAAAATTAAAAGACTCCACCGAAATCTAGAGTTTACTTGAGTAGTGATTGTCTCTGGGGAGGAGAGAAAAACAGGGGCTTCCAGGGACTATCTCCTACTCTGGGGTTTCGATTCACATCCCACAGTCACTTTCCTGGCCATCTGAGTGGACAGCCCATGCAGACTGTGGGTGCACGCAGGACCCCAGGGAGCAAGAAGAAAAGGCAAGCAAAGCCCAAGGAGGGTGATGGTCCTACCCTGCCAGCTGGTCAGGAGGTGTGGGGGTGCCCCTGGCGATGCTGTGCAGAGCCCCATGGGTTCTGCTTCTACAGCCTTGGGGGCACAGGCCGGTCCTCCGGTTGCCTGCCTACGGACAGTATCGCATGGGCGGAACTCAGGTCACTGCTGTTACCTCCCCACCGCTGGGCCTGTTGACTCACCTGCCCAGCCAGTCATCTGCTGGTTCCCTTTAGGTCAGCCTGGGAGTTAGGGAGCTTGGGTCTGAATTCTGACTCTGAGTATTACATGTATGACCTCAGGGAATTTAAATCAATACACTTGGTAAAGAATCTGCCTGCAATGCGGGAGATCCAAATTCGATCCCTGGGTCGGGAAGATCCCCTTGAGAAGGAAATGGCAACACACTTCAGTATTCTTGCCTGGGAAATCCCATGGACAGAGGAGCCTGGAGGCCTTAGGGTCACAAAAGAGTCAGACGTGACTGAGTCACTAAACTGCCACCACCACCTGGCCTCGGCTTCCTCATGTGGGAAACAGGGATAAGAAGGCTCTTGTCATAAGAAATAAATGGTGCACAATGAGTATCAGTGCTTTGGGCACAATTAATAAATGGTGATTCTTTTTACTATCATCTATTGCCATGGGGATTTTTCACTTTCACGCATTGGAGAAGGAAATGGCAACCCACTCCAGTATTCATGCCTGGAGAATCCCAGGGATGGGGGAGCCTGGTGGACTGCCGTCTATGGGGTCGCACAGAGTCTGACATGACTGAAGTGACTTAGCAGCAGCAGCATTGACATGGGGAGTGCCTAGAAGGGCTATCCTCTGAACCCCATAGATCAGGGATCCCCAACCTCTGGGATCTAATGCCTGATGATCTGAGGTGGAGCTGCTGTAACCGTAATAGAAATATAGTGCACAATAAATGTAATGCCCTTGAATCATCCAGAAACAAACCCCCTCCCCAATACCTGGCCCATGGAAAACTTGTCTTCCACAAAACCAATCCCTGGAGCCACCAAAGTGGTACACAGATGACCAACACTGTCTGTCCTCTGACCAGGATGGAGGAATCCCTCCAATGGCCAAGATAGCTGATGTTGTCTTTTTCTCCCATCTCTTTTTCTGCTGATAGGACTCAGCTAGAGCAGCCGCAGCCCCCTCGTCACTGCGCCCATGTCCAGATCATCCTGTTGGAGCAAATGCCTTCAGGCGGCTCAGTCGAATCTTCTCCTTCTCAGTTTGCAGCCTTCTCAGTACCTAAGATCCAAGGAATGACCTTATAAGTGACCCCCAGCTGTGGACCAGATTTCCATCTTGCCCTCACTGTGGTTTTGGAAATCTAGGGCCATCCAGAGGAAATTTGGGGGAACTGAGGCAGGACCTTTGTACCCACCTCCCACTGTTGATCAGCATTTCCCCTTTGTACCTGGGGGGTTTTGTTTTGTTTTTGATCTTTGAAAAGCCCCTGTAAGGATCTCCTGTATGGATGTGAGTTGGACTATAAAGAAAGCTGAGCACCGAAGAATGGATGCTTTTGAACTGTGGTGTTGGAGAAGACTTTTAAGAGTCCCTTGGACTGCAAGGAAATCCAACCAGTCCATCTTAAAGCAAATCTGTCCTGAATATTCATTGGAAGGACTGATGTTGAAGCTGAAACTCCAATACTTTGACCACCTGATGTGAAAGAACTGACTCCTTGGAAAAGACCCTGACGTTGGGAAAGATTGAAGGCAGGAGGAGAAGGGGACAACAGAGGATGAGATGGTTGGATGGCATCACTGACTCAATGGACATGAGTTTGAGTAAACTCCAGAAGTTGGTGATGGACAAGGAGACCTGGCGTGCTGCAGTCTGTGGGGTCGCAAAGAGTTGGACATGACCGAGCGACTGAACTTACTGACTGACTGTAAGGATCTAGATACAGAGAAATCAGGTTTCCGGAGCTAAAAATGACCTTAGACACCAATTTGTCCAACTCACTGCCTTAAGAAACAAAGCTCACTGCAGCACTTTCTGTTTACTGAATTGTTTCTCTTTCCCTCCTGGCCACCCTTTAAGGGAGGTATTATCAGTATCTCTGTCTGTCTATAGATAAGCAAATTGAGTGCTTTAGTGCAACGTGATGGTTAAGCATATGCACTCTGGAACCAGACTGCTCGGGTTCCAACTGTGGCTCCGTTGTTGACTAGCTGTGTGACCTTCAGTGGATTAGTGCCCGTCCATGCCCAGTGCCCCCACCTGGAAAATGACGCTAATGCCCAGTGCAGGGCTGAGTGAGGGTCAGCGCGTGTTATTGTTGCAGACGTCCTGCAGGTTCTGTTCCTGACCACCACGGTAAAACGAGTATGTATGGCAGTAAAGTGAGTCATCCGAATTGTTCGGTTTCCCAGTACAAATAAAATGATGTGTACACTCCACTGGGGTCTGTTAAGTGTGCAAAAGCATGACATCTTTAAAAACGTGCCTACCTTAATTAAAAAACACTTTATGGCTACAAAGTGCTAACCGGCATCTGACAATGCAGGGTGGCCACAAACTTTCATGCGGTGACCCAAGGACAGGAGCAGATGAAACCAAGGAGGATCTTGGAATGCAGGAATGGAAAAACCAGACCCTTATCCACCTTCCCTCCCATCCCCAATGTTGTAACTATTAATGAATTTCAAGTCCTCCTGACCAGTATAACCTGTCTCCCCTCTTTCCCGTATAGGGATAAGGTATTTGCCTTACTCTTCCCCCCAACCCAATATACCTGCCTTCATCCCATTAGCAAATGACCCACAAGACCCCTATCCTGCTCCTTACACCCAGGGTATAAAGATGAATCAAGGACCCCTGTTCAGCGTCGGCTCTCCCTGACCATCAGGGAGCCAGCCCGCCGTGCTGGCAGCCACTCTCCCCTCCCTACTCTAATAAACTTTATTCTTTTCATTCTGCCTCGTGTCTGGGAATTCTTTTCCAACCCGCGCACAGACCACAACATTTCATTTTGTAAAAAGTGTCGTGTCTGGGAAGTGTAGGAAAGTGAAATGCAATAAAACGAGATAGCCTGTCTTCCTTGAGCCAGTACAGAGTAGACTTGTTGATTTTCTCAACACACGTTCATTGAGTCACTGCGGTGTGCCTGGCCTGCAAGGTGCTGACGATACAAGGATGGGCAAAACCAGCGTTCCTTCCCTCACGTCTAGTGGGGAAAATGGGCATCGGTGGGAAGTCACACGTGTGTGCAGTTGTACCACGGCAGGTCTTATGCAGGAGGCACAGTGGGAAAGGCAGAGTTGGTGGGGCCTCCAGAAGAGCTTCCTTGAAGAAGTGAAGACCACCTTGATGTCTGAAGACGAGCTGGACTTGGGCAGCCTGGGGATGGTGGGGTGGGGTGGGTGGTCAGGCAGAGCAGTCTGAGCAGAGGGTAGTGAGGTCTGAGTCCCTGCGGATGGACAGCCCTGGCCCCTTCAAAGGCTGCGGACGCTGGAGCCCGGGGTACGAGGGCTAGTTTGAGGAAAGACCAGTCGGTGGGAGGAAGTGTCTGATCCTTCGGAGCCTCACCAAAGGATTTCTTCATCCCCAGAGCAAAAGAAGGATGCCGAGCTGAGATGTGAAAACCATCAGATCGGTGTTTTCGGAAGACTCGTGTGACTGCAGTGTTCGGGATGGGTTGTGGGTGACCGAGGGGATGCAGGGATGATGGAAGGAGGACAGGGGTGGGGCACCAGTGCGTGGGCCTGGCATTCGGAGGAGAGGTCTGAGCTGGAGATAAAATATGTGCCTTGTTGGCAGGATAATTACAGCCAGGGGCATAGGGGTGCTGCTCTGGGAAGACATTCTAGAGTCACCTTGTCCCAGAAACCACGAGTCACCTGCAGCTCTTACATGACTGAAACGTGCCTCCTCTGAATTTAGATGTGCTGAGTATAAAATACACACTGAATTTTGAATTTATTTGAAATTGCATTTATTATACTAATAAAACATCACTTCCCTCATGGCTCAGCTGTAAAAAATCCACCTGCCAATATAGGAGACATGGGTTTGAACTCTGGGTCAGGAAGATCCTCTGGAGAAGGAAATGGCAACCCACTCCAGTGTTCTTGCCTGGAGGATCCCATGGACAGAGAAGCCTGGTGGGCTACAGTCCATGGGATCGCAAGAGTTGGACATGACATAGCGGCTAAACAAGAACAGTATAAAACAATGTGAACTATGTCACTGATACTTTTATATCAGTTGCATGTTGAAATGATAACATTTTGGATATAGTGAATTGAATAAAATATATTATTAAAATGAATTGTACCAATTTCTTTGAACTTTTAAAAAAATGTGGCTACTTGAAAAATTAAATTACATGTGGAACTGGGATTATTGGCTTCTGTCATGTTTTGCTTGAACAACGCTGTTCCAGTGTGAGAAAGGGAGAGGGTCTAGGACCCAGCCCTGGGAAAGAAGGATGTTCAAAGCAAGATTTCAGACAGCACCTAAGCTAAGGGGAAGCAGCTGGGTAGATACGGTTGCCAGGGACAGGGAGACCGAATGCTCACTTCCAGGCTCTCGTCCGGCTGGTTAGCCTGCCTCAAGTCCTCAGTTTCGGAGGGTGGAAAGAGGCAGAGTATTTGATCAGAACCTTTCACTAATTCTGAAATACCGTCCTCCACCAATTCCTCTTAAGCTCTACGTGGACCAAGAGCTCCCTCCCACTGGCCGGGCTAGGAGGCGCCTGGGAAAGGCCCCAGGCTGAGGGATGGGGGCTGGCACCGGGTCACGCAGGGAGCTGGGGGATGAGCCGAAGGCCCTGCCCCGCCGCAGCATGAGCTTGTGGCCGGTGACCCACACGACCAGGGGTGTGGCTCCTACAACCGCACACACACGAGCAACAGGGGTGTGAGATGCCAGGAACTGGGGGGTGTCCCCGGGGCCGAGACCTAGATCCATTCCTCTCAAAAGACAACTGAAGGCAAACTTCATCTCGGACGCCTTTCCTATCTGTAATTGGCAAATATGCAAATGAAAGGCCCACATGGTCTGGCCGGGCAAATCAAGCTCTAGGCCAGCGACTGGGGGAACCGGCGCTTCCGGGGAGCCTGGGCACCGCGCCCCTCCGCGGGCGCCCGGGGCGGAAGGCCCGGAGGGCTCGGCGTGGGGGGTGCGTCCCGGCCCCCTCGGCCGCCGCCGGGGGGCGCTCCAGGCCCGGACCCGCCGCGCCCCCCAGCCCCCACCCTGGCCGCGCGGGCCTGGCCTCCGCGCCCCGCGATGCGGTCGCTTCCGCCGCCGCTTCCAGGCTCGCTGTTCGGTGGGATAGCGTGGGCTAGCGGCCCGTGGCCGGCCGTAGCCTCCCCCGCGTCCCCTGGCTCGTTGCGGCGGGGCCCTCCGGCAGCTCCGGGCGGCGCGGCGGCTTTGTTCCCGCGACCCGACGGCGCGGGGGCCCGTGCGTCTGGCGACGGCGGCGGCGGCACTGCAGTGGCGGAGCCCGGCCGGCCCGCGCGCCTGCAGCCGGGCGCTCGCAATGCGCCAGCGCGGGCGCCGCGCGCGCCGAACCTCGTCGGGCCGGCGGGGCAGCCCGGCCGCCAGCTGCCCCCGCGCCCTCCTGCGTTAACTGCTGGGGTCCGCCCCCTCCCCGCGGCCCGCCGCCCGCCGCTCGCCGCAGTACGAGCCGCCTCCCCGCCCCCGCCCCCCGCGCCGCCGCCGCCGCCGCCGCCGCAGGAAAGGGAGGGGGGCCGGAGGGAGGAAAGGAGGGAGGCGGCGGGGCAGAGCCCAGAGCCCGTCCCGGGCACCCGCCAGGAGCTCCGGCCGCGGCGGGAGGCGCCATCCAGGGGCCGCCGGGCAGCCGCCGCGCGCCTCGCCCTCAGCGCCTCTCGCGGCCGCGTCCCCGCCGACCCGGCCGCAGCCTCCGGCCGCGGGGAGGGCAGCTCCCCCCGCCGCCCGGGACCCCCCGACTCCGCGGAGGGCAGACTCCTTTTTTCCTCCCCGGGAGGGTGTCGCCACCTGGATCGCCAAGTGCGAAGGGCCCGGGAGGCGGGGACCCACCGGAGCACGGTGACCGGCCATGGCTCAAGCGGCCAAACAGCTGAAGAAAATCAAAGACATCGAGGCGCAGGCCCTCCAGGAGCAGAAGGAGAAGGAGGAATCCAACAGGAAGCGGAGGAACCGCTCCCGTGACCGAAAGAAGAAGGTAAGGGGAGGGGGGCGGCGAGCCTGGAGGCGGAGGCGCCAGGAGGTGGCCGCTGGGGGAAGGGGCACGGCGGAGCCCGGAGAGACAGGGGGGCGCGGGGCCCCGCGGCCGGTCCAGGCGATGTTGCCGAGCGCAGGGCGCGCGGGGCAGGAGCGGTGGAGGGAGGGGGCTTCGGTGCGGCCGGAGGAGGACCGGGCAAGGAGCTGAAAGGGCAGAGCGGGCGGCCTGGAGGCTGAGGGCGCGCAGGAGCCCGCCCGCCCGCGGAGACCTTTCAGCACCTTGGACAGACGCCGCGGGCCGGGCGCCGCCAGGAGGAACTTTTCCGCCCCCCGCCTCCTGTGGTCGGCGCGGGGTGGGGGGCTGCTCGCCGCCTCTCCGGGGCTTTCCAAGGAAGCCGCTTTGGGAAATGCGGCCCCGGGCTCTAGAGACTGCTCTGCCCGCCGCCTCCCCGGTGACCCACTCTCGGAGGCGCGGAGAGCCTCCTTCCCAGGTCTCTGAATGGTGGGGCCTCTGCCCTTTCCCCACCCTCCTTGAACCCCGGGAAGCACCTTGACTGACCCTGTGGGGTCCCCGGGGCAGAACAGCTTAGCCTCGTTGGGGGGGGGCGCGGAACGGGTGGGCATTTGGCACCATCTCCAGTTCGGGTCACTCAAGATGAGCAGCGGATGACCGAAGGAACTTCCCTTTGGAAACCGGCCGCGGGTGCTGTCCAGCATCTGGCCCAGGGGCCAGATCAGAGAACAGGTCTCCTTTCTGTGTAGGAGTCGGTTGGTGGTGGGGGCGGGGGCTGGTAGTAACAAGACAGCCCCCACAAAGACCCATATCCCTTAGGGAAATTGCTGTCTGTTCAGCACTCTGGGTCTGGGGCCTTCCTACCCCCAACTCAAAGCACCTTTTAATAAACACCTTTGGTGAGAAACACCTTCACTTGTGAAGGGAGGGAGTCAGTTGACTGGGCGAGGGCTCCAGTCGGGGTGTTGTGGAGCCCCCCATGGAGGAGCTAGGTGCCTATGGATGCGGTTCTTTGGGTTGGAGACAGGCCGAACTTCGGCTCCAGCAGAGCCATTTTAACCTGCGGGCAGAGAGGTGGGGCATGGCCTCCGAGCCCATTGCCTGGGAATGTGGCCCTCGGGGTTCCCGGACTGAGATGCTGGTCTTGGTTGAGAAGGAAACATTTTTTTTTTTTTCCTTGAAATTGGCTCCCTCTGAGAAAGAAGTTTGAAGCCTGGGGTTGAGAGCAGCGTGGGGACAGGCTGCCTGTGGGTCCTACTCCTCCTCCTGCCAGCCAGTCGGCAAGACCCACATCCAGCCCGTTCCTCGAGATGAAATCCAGGAGCAGAGAGATTCTCTGATTGCACCCCAAGTGGCCGGTGCGCTAAGCTTTCCTATATCCCTTCCAAAAAAGCAGCCTTCCTCCCCCGAGGGACTGCTGTCTCATGTGTAAATAGTAGTTGCACCAAGGCACCACCACTTTAGCAGGACCTAAAAAGAAGCCTTCTCCAAACTGACAGGGAGCCAGAGTTTGGGTTGGTGCCACTTAGACAGAACGCTCCATCAGGTCCTTCTGCTGGGTCTGAAATACTGGAACCCATCTTGTGAGCCAGGCCGGTAGGAAGTCTGGTTATAATCTGACAGTGCTCACCCACTTTCTTGGCATGAATGTAAACTTCTCCTTAGGAAGGCGTGTTCTCTATTTCCATCCCTGCCTCGTGCTTTAGGAGCCAAGCCCATCCTCTCCCAAACTGCTCACTCAATGTTTTTATCCCACTTTTTGCTCCCCAGCCTCTTCCTTGATGCTCCTGAGACCGTCAATATGTATATATATATATATATATATATATATATATATATTTGAGCCAGAGTCAAAACAAAACTCTCCCTTTCCTCTCTTCTGAGAATTCTTTCCATTCTCTGTAGCTCCCTTCAATATAACTCTGAATCCCAACTGCCTGCAGGACACACATAGAAAAGTAGCAAGTCCAATATTCTTTTTGTTTCTTAGTCTGGACATTCTTGGTCAACTTAATCTCCATGTCAAGTCTAGATGATAACATATTCCGCAGTACCCCCCCCCACCCCCCAACCAGTTTGGTTATTTTGTTTTACTAGCTGGTCACAGCGTACTGCGTCAGTAAGCATTTGAAAATCTTCCACACAGATTTTCATTATTTTACGCAGTATCCTGGGTGCTAGGAGGGATACAGCAATAATAAGGAAATCTGAATTCAAAGTGGTAGCGATGCTGTAAACTCTTCAAGGGATTTTTGGGGTAGAGGGGCACTAAGGTACGCGATGAGGTGTCGGGGTGCTGCATTTGTGTTTCGTAATGCTAGTGAGTTCTCTTTGCCATCGGCCTGGTCTTGCGAGCCATTTCAGAGAGCCGAGTTAAAATTTATAGCAAAAGGCAACGTCGCAAGAAGGTGGCAGGCCCTTGGGGAAAGGTGAGGGACGGACAGCACTGCAGGAAGGCTGGCTGGAGGACGCGCGTGCAGGAGCTGGTTGAGCAGATGGCCGAGGCGGGGGTGGGGGCCCAAGGGAGGGTTCACATAAGGTGAGGTCTTCGCTAGACCCATTTTTCACCAACGAAGTCATGGTTTGAGGCGAAGTATGTTAAGACCGAGCAGCTGAGGCCTCTACCCTGGTCACCCCAGGCTCGGGGACGCTGTGGAGCCACCCTCCTCTCAGCACGAAGGAAGAATTCACACATGCAGACAGTCATTTGATGCCAGTGAACTGGTAATTCAGGGGAGCGCGGAGCTCAGCAAGGGCATTCTGGATTTACGGAAAGGGAAGGCGTTTGTCCCACGGGTAACCTACTTATCGGGGCCTGACGGAGCAGAACCACAGCGCTCCCGGTTTGTAGAAATCATCACGGTTGTAACTTCGGCGGTGGTTGCAGCTTTTACAGTTGCTGGTATTGTGTGGGAAGGCGCTGGCTGAGGGCTGTTGTGCAGCGGCCCTGGAGGCTGCTGTTGTGACGTGCTGACTGACACAGATAGAAACCACCTCGACGCAGGGAATTGAGCTCAGACTCTGTAGCTGGAAAAAGGCCTGCATTCTTCTGGGGCTTCATTCAGTTTTCTGCTTGTGCAGCATACGTCCTCATCAGATGCCTGCCGTTGGAGCTACAGCTTTTTGGGGAAAAAAAAAAATAAGATCCAGTATTTATGATGCTGACTTGATAAGTCCCCTGCGCCTGAAGATGGGGATGGAAGTAAATAAATTGCAGGGCATGTTTCAAGCAGGTATTTGCATTAAGAATGGCAGCTTCCTAAGGCTGAGGAAGCCTTGGGCATAAGGATGTGTGTGCTTTTTCTGCCTTCTTGAAGCTTGAGCTTGGGAGATGAGGATGAGGAGTTTGGAGACGGAGGTGAGGCAAGGCAGGATTCAAGAAAGGGGAAGGGGAGTGGGAAGGGGGAGGGAGGTAGACAGAGAAGGGGGCTGGGCTCTCAGCCCTACTCTAAGGGGTGACCCTCAGCCTGCAGCGCCTGTGAGTGCCCCAGGGTGGCATTTACTGAGCTCTCTCCTCATCCCTTACTCTCTCCACCTCCTTCATCCTCTGATGCTGGTGAAGGAGGGGATCAGGCCCTGTTCGCAGCTGTCCATCTGATACCCAGCAGGCATGCCGTGAATGTGGGGATGGGGATGGGTGGGTGAATGAGTAGGGTCTTATGTCTGTCTCTGTTCACCCAGGTGATTCTTGTCATCGCTTGTGTTAGGTGAGCAATATGCTCTTGACTGTCTTTTGGGGGCACCTGAGGAAAGCCTGACATTTCTTTCATTCCTGATCACTTTGCAAACCACCGGACCCTTGTAGGCAGGCAGTGGAACCATCTAATTTTTTGGTGCAGTGGCTTCTACCACCCAGACTGCAGTTAATTCCTCACAGGGTCCCTGCTGCACTAGATGTCAAGTGAGTTTAGCCATTTGGAACAGCAGTGTTTGCACAGGGCCCCGAGGAGCCCAGCGGAGGCGGCTACAGAAAAAAAAAACAACAAAAAAGGAAGCCCAGGAACAGAGAGTGGCTGTCTCCACTTAGCTGTGTGTCAGCCCTGCCGGCCTCCGAAACATCCTCCGGGGCCCTGGGCCTTCCTCACGCAGCAGACGAGGCCCTGCTCCTGGACTGCGGAGATGTCTTCGGTTGATCCAGTGACCGGAATCACAGGGAGATTTAGGGGGACCTGTAGGAGACTGCAGTCCCCCAACTGTGGCCAGGGCTTGTTCCCAGGAAGAGGGTGGGATGGGGCGGGGAGGTGTGGGTGATTAAGAATGGGGTGAAAGGCAGGTAATTAGGCAGGAGAGACCTGTGAGCCCACGTTTCATTTGTAAAGGGTCCCGAATGTAAAGTGCTGCTGCCACCTCCAAATTGGTCTATACATTCAACCCAAGGAGAACGCCCAGGATCGGAAAGAGGCATGTTCCTCATGCGTCTTTAAACCAAGGCCCTGCCATGAAATCACCGCAGTAGTGTATATCGCAGTATGCCTTGATGTTTGTATATGAAATCTCCATTTGGCTTTTGGAAAGCATCATGATTGCATGTTAGCTATTAAACGCACTCATTTATTTAGTTTTGCGCCTTTAAAATGTACCACGACTTGGGTAACTGCTGCCTTGATGCATCTTATTTTAGTACCCGGGGAGCCTCAATACAGGGACGCGGCCTTGCCCCCCCGCCCCGAGCACTGCGAGAAGATGCGAGAACTTTCCCAACTTGTTCTCTGGCCATCTCCCAACCCAGCCCTCCCTCCCTGCTGCAGGGGCGGTTTTGGTGGGGCCGTTCCCTGGGGGCTACCGTCACCCTTAACCATCCACTAGACCAAGAGAGCAGGGTGTTATGGGCAAAGGTCTTCCACCCTTAGTTGTATCCAGCAGAGAGTGTGGCTGGCACATCACAGCTGCTGCTCAGAGTAGGTGGGGCGGCAGCTGAAATTCAGAACCTGGAGCAGGGGACCTCCCTTCCAAGGGGACCAGGAGCCGACTCTGGGACCCTTCTCTTGCTCGCTAGTTCAGCTTATTTCCTTCCAATATGGCAGTTTTTATTTTCACCTCAGTCTAAGGACTTGCTTATTTTTGTGGAAAAAACAAGCAAGCTTTAGTGAGCGGGTGCCACATGCCAGGCAGTTTTCATGTATGTTGCTTCATTCCTGGGCTTTTTCTCTGTCGGGTGAATCCATCAGCTGTTCCTTCATCCTTCACCATCAAAGCCCATCATTCTTTTCTTCAAGAGAGCTTTCCTGAATGTCCTCTGTCCCTCTTTCTCTGTATCCTGGGTTGCCCCAGCCTTCATTCTGGTGTGTGTGTTCACGTGCATGGGTGTGTGTATGCACATGGGTGTGTGTGTATGAGACACGTGATCTTATTTTATCCCCTCTGCTAGATTTTAAGCTCTTTGAAGTCAAAGCTAGAGTCTTTGCACATAACCACTCAACAAATATTTATGGTTTGAAACGATTCAGGAGCTACGTTTAACTGGTTCAGAAGTTTTTCCCTTGGTCTTTCTATTTGATGCTTGAAGAGTTGGCCCTATAGAAGTGGAACCAAGTAAATGTGGGGTTTTTTTCCCTCCCTGAATTATTCCGACTAAAGGAAAGTCTGCTGTCATCAGTGTTTTGGTTTTTGGAAAAGGCAAATATGCTTTGCTTGGCTCCATCACTCCATTCCTGGTTCTTGAAAAGCAGCTCAAACATCTTCCTCGTACAGAGCACTGGGCTGGGAGTCAGGTGCCTGGATTCCAGTTTCAGTTCTCATACTTACTGGCTACCTGGCCATGAATAAGCCACCAAATTTCTTTGAGCCTCAATTTTCTCATCAGTGAAATTGAAATGAGAATAAAGGAGGTGTACTTTGTAAACTTTAAAACTCCTGTCTATTTAAGAGGTTACAGTTAGTAACACAATAATGTTTGTCAATTAAATTATTCTTTCTAATAAATCCAAAGCCAGAGCTCCGGCCCAGACTTCCAGTGGTGGCATGAAGTCTTGACATTGGCTTGGCAAGGCCAGCCCATTATTATTTCAGTGCTGGTAAATGAGAAAAAGGACACTTTAAATCATTTTCTCCATTTCATTTTCAGGAAAGAAATGAATTTCCTATTTTGACAAGATTTATTATAGTGGGCTTAGTTATCTCCATGGGTGCAGTCTACAACTTTGAGATGGGCTTTATTAAAGCCCTGGGTGACAATTACAGCCACTTGCCAAAAGAGGAACATAAATGTGGTTCCTGAACTTTGTGAGAATACCATCCCTGTTAGAGCCCTGGCTGGTAAATCTGGGGTGTGGAATATTACAGACAATGAAACATGTTGTTATGGGCAGACCAGACTCCTCCAGGGGAGACTCTGTGTATCCCAGGAGTGTAAGCCCAGCACATCCTCCAGGAAAGGAGAACTTGCATGAGGAACCCTCAGAGATAAAGCAAAGAAGACCGAGTGGCCAGACAGTTTGAAACCAAAAAACCTTTTATTTCTCCTTCGCTGCCCATGTGACCGGATGCTTTCCCAAGAAGAAAATTTTCCTGTGTTTTTGCTAAGGTGATAATACTTTTTCAGTGTCAGTTAATGCCTTTTTACCCTTTTCAGGGCATCCTTGACCATGACAGCTGCAAACACCCTTCTTTGCTTATCCGAGGAGGGCCTGTGTGTACTGAGGCTGTGGGTCCTATGGGCATTGTCTCGCTGGATCCTCCGGTGGCCAGTGACCTCAGACCCGGGGCCTGACTCCAAAACTTGTTCACAGGCCTCTGCGCTAGGCTGCCTTCTTACATGTTTGTTACATCCTCGGTTTGTTCAAGGCTACCAGGTGCTGGGAGGGGAGTCAGAATGCTGGTACTTTTCCTGCCTATGCAGAAAGGACTTGCACATTGGAAGGAAAGCTGCTGGCGTGGGAAGTAACCCAAGGAGGCTGCGAACAGGGGCCAGTGATCCGGGCTCAGGACGGAAGCACTGGCATCTGGATGCCAGGTGGGTGGTGGAGCCCACGGGCTCCTCTGAACGTCTCTGTAGCAGCCCGTGGGATGGTGAAGACCCCATTGAGGCCTTGGGTTAAGACAAGGGGCCAGATGATGAGTGACTCCCAGGGGTGGCCTGCTCTGTTTCTATCTTCCCTGCCTCACAGAACGGTCCTTTCTCCCTTTACTGCCTGTTTTAAAGATTTCTCTTCCTACTGGTGGTAAAGAGGTAAAGAGTCTGCCAGTGCAAGAGACACAAGAGATGCGGGTTTGATTCCTGGGTCTGGAAGATCCCCTGGAGAAGGAAATGGCAACCCACTCCAGTATTTTTGCTTGGAAAATTCCATGGATGGAGGAGCCTGGTGGGCTACAGTCCTTGGGGTTGCAAAGAGTTGGACACGACTAAGCACGTGCCCACCACACTCCTGCCACAGAGCTGGCATCTTCCCTGTATAATCATTTAATAACGTGCTTCTACATGGAGTTATAGTGAAGACATGTCTCCGTTTTCATCCATTCTCCCTAACTCTCTGGGACTTTTGCTTTCTTCTGGATGCCTGTGAGGTCCTGGGCCTCTATGTGTAATGCTTGCCAAGACCTCAACTTGGATGGGTGGGAAGAGAAACAGCAGGGCCAGACTCTTGCCCTGAGTCCCTCCCTTGAATCTCTGCGGTTTCATTTCCTGTTCCTAAGAAGTCCAGTGGGCTAAGAGATGCCCATGAAGAGCAGTGCGGTCAGAGAGAAGACAGGCTCGAGAGATGAACAGGCACAGACTAGCCTTGAGGTCGACTTGGGAGAAGTCAGGGTGGAGTCAGAGGAAGCATCCCAAGAGAGGGAAGGAAAGGAGGCACTTAATTATGGGCTGGCCGGAGCCGTGACGCCTAACCCAGCTCTGAGATGGAAGGGATATCCCCAGATGCTCACGGTGAGACCCACAAGGAAACAGGGAGGAGAGAAAGAAATGGTCCCGGCGGCTCCCCCACGTTGCCAGTCTCAGAGCCACCCTGGGGAGAGGGTTTGTCATGGAAAGACCTGCCCCACTGCCTCCCTGCAGAATCGGCCGCTGGGGGCAGTGGGGCCAGGAGCCCGTCTGTCCAGTAAGTTCCCCCCCGGGCGATGATGCTCCCATAGAGCAGCATGGAACCTCTGTTCTAGCAGACAGACAGGAACCAGCTGGTGGACGTGGCAAGATCAAGGGAGAATCGAACCAGCAGGTGAAGGGAAGAGAGGAGAGGGTAGGGGGTTTGCCTGGACTTCTTATTTGTTCTCTGTCCACTTTCCCAAAGGAAGTGGGGAAGGAAGGGTTGACTTGAGCACTGTGGCCAGTCTTGTGGGAGGAGTAAGCCTCACTGGGAGTAGGGCCTGGGGAGGCATTCTGGGGGAGAGACTGGGTCCTCATGGACTGTTGAGGGTCAGCCAGGTGATGAGGGCCAGGACATTCATCTGAGGCTATAGCAAGGGCAGAGGGTGAGCCAGTGGGGTCTGGAGACGGGGTTGGCCCAGGACCTGTGAGCCAGTAGCAGGAGCCTAAAGACTGCAGTCAGGAGGACGGGGGGAGGTGGAGAGGAAGCTGAGCTGGGGCCAGGCCAGGGCCAAAGCCCAGAGGAAGCCTGAGGAACTCCGGAGGGGAGTGTGCAAAGCTGCTCCGCCTCCAGGGCAGAGGTGGGTCGGGACAGGGCAGCTGCACAGTGAGCAGGGCATTGAGAACGCTGAGCAACGGTGGTCCAGAGGAGGGTAGGGTAGTCATGCTTGGCGGCCAGTGGGGATGGAGTGTGTGACAGATTGTAGACGTCTGGGTGGTGGAGAAAGTCCATCTTTGTGAGTAATAAAGTGAGTGTGAGTAAGTAATCGGGGATGATGCTGTGGGTTTCTTCTGGACATATGTTAACACATCCATGTGTGTGTGACATGAAATGGCAGCGAGGCCTCGTATCTGACTTGGCGCTGGGGTGGTTAGTCGGTGGTGCCCTTCATGGACCTGGGAGAGGGTGAGGAGGAAAATGACGAGTCCTTTTTACGGAATCTATGGGTTGTCTAGTCAAGGCTATGATTTTTCCAGTAGTCAGGTATGGATGTGGGAGTTGGACTATAAAGAAAGCTGAGCACCGAAGAACTGATGTTTTTGAATTGTGGTGTTGGAGAAGACTTGAGAGTCCCTTGGACTGCATGCAAGGAGATCCAACCAGTCCATCCTAAAGGACATCAGTCCTGAATATGCATTGGAAGGACTGATCCTGAAGCTGAAACTCCAATACTTTGGCCAGTTGATGCAAAGAGCTGACTCATTGGAAAAGACCCTGATGCTGGGAAAGACTGAAGGCAGGAGAAGGGGACGACAGAGGATGAGATGGTTGGATGGCATCACGACTCAACAGACATGAGTTTGAGTAAACTCCGGGAGTTGGTAATGGACAGGGAGGCCTGGCGTGCTGCAGTCCATGGGACTCGCAAAGAGTTGGACATGACTGAGCAACTGGATTGAACTGAACTGAACTGTTCGGTAGCTTCCTGGGGCTCATGTGATGGAAGGGGAGCTAATAGGAAGTGTTCCTCAATGTGGGGGGAAGCTGTCAGACTCCATGGGAGGAGAGGCCCTCAGTTCAAGTCTGAGCTCTCCCACAAAGCCCTGGTGTGTATCTGCATCTGAGCATCTGAGAGATTGCCTTAATTAAGGCTGTGCACCTGACCAAGCCTGCAAGGCTTGGGCGGAACTCAGGCATCTGACTGGTGGATACTCATGCCTGCAGGGGAGGCGCAGGGCAGAGGAGGACTGCGGTGGGGACAGGACTTACTATCTTAGTTCCCCGGCCAGGCTTTGAATCCAGGCCTTCAGCAATGAGAGTGTGGAATCCTAACCACTGGACCACCAGGGAATTCCCCTGCCACTTTTTTTTTTTTAAATTTATTTTTGGCTGCACCAGATCTTCGTTGCTACATGGTGGGTTTTTTGCTGGTTGTGGTCTGTGAGCTTCTCACTGCAGGGGCTTTTGTTGTGGTTTGTGGGCTCTAGGGTGTGTGGACTCAGCAGTTACATTCCTGGGCTTTACAGCACAGGCTCAGTAATTGTGGGCTTAGTTGCCCTGAGGCATGTGGGATCTTCCTGGACCAGAGATTGAGCCCGTGTCTCTTGCAGTGGCAGGCAGATGCTTAACCACTGGCTCACCAGGAAAGTCACTGCCACTCTTTAAGATGTTACGTTGGTGCCATCATCCAAGTTGTGAAATGCTAGGCATTCATTCAAAATGATGCTTAAGAGAACAGGTTTTTAAGAATATGCTTCTAATAAAAAAGTAGGAATAGGCTTCAGCTGTAATAGAATTTAAAAATGTAATGTAATTAAAAGACAGAGAATGCCTTGCTTATCAAGGAGGGTCCCAGGCCTCCTCTGCTTGTGTGTCTCTTGGAGATGGAAGCTGGCATGGATGGATGACCTCACATGCCAGTAAAGAATTCCAAGGTGATGTGGACTGAAGCCCAGTAGGTAACAGAATGTTCTGGTGCCAAGTGGAGCTGGAGTGTGGTCCTGAGAGTCCAGGCAGCTGGGTCTTGGCATGGGGAGCTGTCCATTGTAAACCAGCCTGAAAATGTGTGTGTGTGTGTGTGTGTGTGTGTGTGTGTGTGTTGGGTGGAATGCTCTATTCCACAGCCAGAGTGATCTTCCAAAAATGCAAATCAGATCCCGACACTCCGGCCTTTAAATCCTTCGCTGGCTTCCTAATTGCCCTTAAAATAAAGTCCTAGAAGTTTACTCCAGCGTCCAAGGTCCCCAGTCTAGCCCAGAGTTGCCTTTCCTGTCTCATCTCTCCTGCAAGCTGCACTCAGCTGTCCTCCAACCTTCTTCTAGGACTTAGGATATGTTCGTGTTCTCTGCTTTTGGATCTCCCATTGGCTGAATTTTGGGCCTCAAACACAGACACCGGCTCCGCTGTCAGAATCCAGTTTAAACATCGCCTCGCGGGTGCTAGATGAGGTTGGGCCATGCTGCCCAGTAAGGAGGCCAGGAGATTGTATAGAGCACTGTGTGTGCCAGGAGGGCGTCTTGGGTCGAGATGTCCGAGCTGCAGAGAAGAGATGCGAGCAGTGGCCTTGGATGGAGTCAGGTGGCCCAGGGACTGTGTCCTGGATGTTTGCTAACTGAGCGACCCTGGGCAAGGTTCTCAGTTTTCCTCTGAGTCTCAGTTTTGTCATTTGTAGGGCAGAAGGAATATCTACTGGACAACTACGCAAGGTTATTGGAAGGATTGAATGAGTTAATGTATGTGAAAGTGTCTGACTCTTTGCAACCCCATGAACTGTAACCCACCAGGCTCCTCTGTCCGTGGAATTCTCTAGGCAAGAATACCAGAGTGGGCTGCCATTCTGCTTCTGCAGGGGGTCTTCTTGACCCAGGGATCATACCCAGGTCTCCCACATTGCAGGCAAATTCTTTACCGTCTGAGCCACTAGAGAAGCCCCCAAACACCCAACATACAGTAAGCACTCAATACATGCTAGTCTGATGCCTGAGTTCCCGCTTGCACCCATCCCCCCACCCTCCATGGGGAGCAACCAATGAGATCCAAGGCATGGCCCTTAATAGGCTCTGGGTTCCTTTCCAGAGATGGCCATCAAGGATTCCTCCCAAGGTTGGTATGCTCATCCAGCATCACTGCCAATTTCTTAAATGAATTAGGAAAAATGAAGAAATGTGAGCCTGATCTCAAATGCCAGGGAAAGCAAAGAATCGGAAACAGCCCAAGTCAGAAAAATGTCCAAGTCTGAAATGTTGGTAGAGTTGCAGAGATGTTACTTTCTCCTATGGTCTGGAGGTTTGGCAGATCTTGAAAAGAGGTGGTTTGGTCTCTGCCCCCAACCCCCAGGAAACGAGAAGGCCGCTGTGCCGATCCCAGCTCACGTGGTGTGCAGGACGCACGGGACCCAGTGCCCCTGTAGACAGGGAGCCATGTCCTGGGAACAACAATGCTGCAGCCAGACCTCGCTCTCTGCCGTCGGTGGAGCAGACCATAGTCTGAGGGTTGGCCTCTCTTTTCACGTTATCTTCTGGCTTGTGTGTGTGTGTGTCGTGTCCTGAGGACCTGATTCTTGAGCATATCTGCCTTTGAAGGACATCTGCACTATAAGCTGCAGGGTTGAGCCTTCGCACTTTAACCCACTTGATGTTGCTGCATGCACAACAGGACTGGGAAGAGGCAGATGGAAAGAGCATCCTTCATGACTCTGAACCAAGATGAAATGACTCTGTACCAAGGTGAATGCAATAACAGCATTAGATTCTTTCGGAAGAGCGTGTGAGGGTCTCTCGCATGAACTCAGCTTCCTCCGCCCGGTTTGTGCCTCCACTGCACCTTCCGGAACCTCCGTGGTCGCTCTTCTGGTCCAGCCTACATCCTTTCTCGTACTTCCGGTTCCTTCCTGTCACCTTTAGGCTAGAGTCAGGCTTTTCCTCACGACTTCCGAGGCTGTTGACACCCTGCCTACCCCTGGGGGTCTTACCCCATCCCCACCATGGTGCCACCTAGGTTTATGGTGCCACCCTGCCGCCTTACCTTTCATGCCCGCCTTCACCGCCTCCAAGCTCTCCCAAGTGTGGGCCAGAGATACCAGAGAAGAGATGCCTGCCCTGAAGGGAGGTCAGGGAGGGGGGTGTCCAGGACACCTATCAACTCTGCCGTCTGTCGCAGCGAATGGCACTTGCTGCCAAGTCCTAGGGCCATGCCGGGTATGGACCCGTTACCTTGCGTTTCTCAAAGGGTGATGGCTGTGTGTGATCTGGATAGTAGGGGCCTCCCCACCTCACACATCACCCCCAGATGATGTGTGAGCATTAGCTACGCATGGTTGTGGACGAAAAGGGCAGACTGTGGGATCAGGAGAGCTGAGCGTGCTTTCTAGTTCTTTTCTCTCTGGAGTAGCTCTGGACACGTCTCTGAGCCTCAGTTCTCCACCTGTCAGTTCAGTTCAGTGTCTCAGTAGTGTCTGACTCTCTGCGACAACATGGACTATAGCATGCCAGGCTTCCCTGTCCTTCAACTTCCAGAGCTTACTCAAACTTATGTCCATTGAGTTGGTGATGCTATCCAACCATCTCATCCTCTGTCATCCCCTTCTCCTCCTGCCTTCAATCTTTCCCAACATCAGGGTCTTTCCAATGAGTCAGTTCTTCACATCAGGTGGCCAAAGATTGAAGATTCAGCTTCAGCATCAGTCCTTCCAATGAATATTCAGGATTAATGTCCTTTAGGATGGACTGGTTGGATCTCCTTGCAGTCCAAGGGACTCTCAAGAGTCTTCTCCAACACCACAGTTCAAAAACATCAATTCTTCAGTGCTCAGCTTTCTTTATAGTCCAACTCACATCCATACATGACTACTGGAAAAACCATAGCTTTGACTAGATGGACCTTTGTTGACAAAGTAATGTCTCTGCTTTTTAATATGCTGTCTAGGTTGGTCATAGCTTTTCTTCCAAGGAGCAAGTGTCTTTTAATTTCAAGGCTGCAGTTACCATCTGCAGTGATTTTGGAGCCCCAAAAATAAAGTCTGTCACTGTTTCCATTGTTTCCCCATCTATTTGCCATGAAGTGATGGGACCAGATGCCATGATCTTCATTTTCTGAATGTTGAGTTTTAAGCCAACTTTTTCACTTTCTTCTTTCACTTTCATCAAGAGGCTCTTTAGTTCTTCGCTTTCTGCCATAAAGGTGGTGTCATCAGTGAGGTTAGTGATATTTCTCCTGGCAATCTTGATTCCATCTTGTGCTTCATCCAGTCCAGCATTTCTCATGATGTACTCTGCTTATAAGATAAATAAGCAGGGTGACAATATACAGCCTTGATGTACTGCTTTCCCTATTTGGAACCAGTCTGTTGTTTCATGTCCAGTTCTAGCTTTGCTTCTTGACCTGCATACAGATTTCTCAGGAGGCAGGTCAGGTGGTCTGGGTTTCCCGTTTCTTTAAGAATTTTCCACAGTTTGATCCACACAGTCAAAGGCTTTGGCATAGTCAATAAAGCAGAAGTAGATGTTTTTCTGGAACTCTCTTGCTTTTTTGATGATCCAACGAGTGTTGGCCATTTGATTTCCGGTTCCTCTGTCTTTTTCTAAATCCAGCTTGAACATCTGCAAGTTTATGGTTCTCGTATTGTTGAATCCTGGCTTGGAGAATTCTGAGTATTACTTTGCTAGCGTGTGAGATGAGTGCAACTGTGCAGTTGTTTGAATATTCTTTGGCATTGCCTTTCTTTGGGATTGTGATGAAAACTGATCTTTTCCAGTCCTGTGGCCACTGCTGAGTTTTCCAAATTTTCTGGCATATTGAATGCAGCACTTTCACAGCATCATCTTTTAGGATTTGAAATAGCTCAACTGGAATTCCATCACCTCCACTAGCTTTGTTCATAGTGATGCTTCCTAAGGCCCACTTGACTTCGAATTCCCTGATGTCTGGCTCTAGGTGAGTGATCACACCATCATGGTTATCTGGGTCATGAAGATCTTTTTAATATAGTTCTTTGTGTATTCTTGCCACATCTTTTTAATATTTTCTCTTTTTGTTAGGTCCATACCATTTCTGTCCTTTATTGAGCCCATCTTTGCATGAAATGTTCCCTTGGTATCTCTGATTTTCTTGAAGAGATTTCTAGTCTTTCCCATTCTATTGTTTTCTTTTCTTTCTTTGCACTGATCACTGAGGAAGGCTTTCTTTTCTTTTTTTTTTTTTTGAGGAAGGCTTTCATATCTCTCCTTGCTATTCTTTGGAACTCTGCATTCAAATGGGTATATCTTTCCTTTTCTCATTTGCTTTTTGCTTCTCTACACCTCTAAAGCAAGGGAACTGGTTTAGAGGGCTTCTGAAACTCTTCTGGGCTTCCCTGGTATCTTAGATGGTAAAGAATCTTCCTACAATGCAGGAGACCCAAGTTTGATCCCTGGGTCAGGAAGATCCTCTGCAGAAGGAAATGGCAACCCACTGCATTATTCTTGCCTGGATAATTCTATAGACAGAGGTACCTGGGGGGCTACAGTCCTTGGGGTCACAAAGAGTAGGACACGACAGCACGCATGCACATAATTGAGACTCTTCTGGGCGAGTAAGGGTAGTTCTGTGAACATGTGAATTTCCAAGGCCTCAGGGAAGCTGGCCCGCCATGGCCGAAGGTGTCCCAGGCGACACTTGGATGCAGGAGGCCCTCGGGTGTCGAGGTCCAGCTCTGATGGACCCCAGAGAGCTGGGCTAACCTCCCAAAAGGGATGTTGGCAACAGTGTGAAAGACTGCGTAGCTCGGGGGGCTGGCTCAGCATGTGGACACTCATCCCCTCTGACGGGTCATCCCCACGAGGCTGGTGCTGTGGTGGGCAGGCCAGGGAGGTGAGGGTGTGCTGGCAAGGCCGGGGCCACACGGGCTGCTGGAAGGCGGCCGTGCCCAAGGTCAGCAGTCCGGTCCTCTGGGCACAGGGCTGTCAGGTAGCCCCCGTGACCCCTCAGGCTCCCTGCAGTGGCCAGCTTGGGGCCGCCTCCTACGTTCGTCATAAGCGCAGCCGCTGGGAGGGCAGAGAGCACCTGCCAGGTGGAGAAAGAGAGAGCGGGCACCTTCTGTGTTCAGTGCTCGGCGACGGAGGCTGTCACCTGCTTTCAAGGTCATGAGCAAAGCCAGCCTCCCCACTGAGCTTGAAGGAGCCCAGAGCCCTGACTCTGATGGAGAAAGGGGCTCCAGGGGTCCCCACCTCCTGCCATTTCTTGGAAAGGAATTCTGGCCGTCTCCAGGCAAGAATACTGGAGTGAGTTGCCATTTCCTTCTCCACGGGATCTTCCCGACCCAGGGTTCAAACCCATATCTCCTGCATTGGCAGGTGGATTCTTTACCGACTGAGCTACAAGGGAGAGGTTGGTCCCACCCATTTCAGCCCCAGACAAAGCTCTTTTATATTTTCAGCCTCTGTCCCCCAGGGTCCTTGCCTTCTCCGGGGAATGCAATGTCCCGGGGCCTGCAAACCCATCCCCTTTTCTCCAGGGGCTGGGAGAGGAAGGAGTGACGTCCCAGGAAGGGGTCAGCCAGGGCTGGGCTGTTGTTGGACTAGAACCTTCTCCAGTGCTTGCACCATCTGGGAGGTAAGTGCCCAGGTCTCAGGCCTCAGAGAGCCCCGCGGACAGTGGCCACTGTGACATGGAGCTGGACGGATGGCCAGCACGGCCCATGAGTTGCTTTCACTGCACTCTTGGCGGCCGGGCAGAGAGGCAGGTATCAGGTGTGTCTCTCGGGAGAGGATGGTAAGCCTGGGAAGACTCAGTGTGGTTCACACCGTCTGGACATGTTTGTGCTGCGTGTCTTCAGACTGTCTCTCTCTGAAGTCGTGGAGTTTTGTAACAAGCGGGCAGTAGCAGGTGTAGCGTGTGGTGAATTGAAATCCATGTTGCGTTCAGTTTTCCGCATCCATCAGCCACCTACCCAGCCGCCCGCAGGGACGCAGCGAGGCCTGGCTATCAGTGGCCCGTATTCTCTCCTCTGAGGAACAGAAGGGATAGCAGGGGACGTGACTCACCTGAGCCCACTCCACCTGGGAGGCTGGCTGAATGGGCCATTATACAGGACCTTGGAGGGCTCAGGAAGGTTAAGTAAGCACCCCAGGTCACAGCTGATCAGAGCCGGGCTGGGGTTCACACCAACTGCCTGATGGGAAAGCCTGCACCTTACTGCCTCTAGGGCTGTGATGAGGCTCAGACAGAATGAAATACATTCCTCAGGGCAGAACCATGAGGGGCTGGAAATGGAGGACATTTTAAAAGCCCTTAGCACTGAGCTTGGAGGTGGACAAGAATGCCACAGGTCAGTTCCATGACTCTGCAAGATGAAATACATCCCGTTCTATGCGGGCCTCCAAACCACGTGGCAGGGAAGGCATGAGCCCTCCCCCATGAGAACCCAAGACACAGAGAGACCTGGAGATGGATACAGACAGACGTCCCAGGCGGTGCCCAACCAGCGCCTGGTCGTGGGAGCGTGTGGCACTGAGCATGCTGAGAAGTGGCTGGGTGACCTTGGGGACGTCACTTCTCCTCTCTGGGCCTCTCGCCCACAGCACAGAGGGCCTGGAGTAGGCCAGCTAACACAGCGTCTTGGAAGGGACCTTGGGTATCTCACAGACCTGCCCCTTCGTGGGGAGACCGTGGTCCAGAGACAGGAAGCAGCTCATCAGATCACACAGCCGTTCTAGTGGCCCAGCACGTGCTAGAACCAGGCTCCCAGGCTCGGCTCTCATGCGTAAAAGTGGTGAGAAATCCCTGCCCTTACGAGCTGTGATTTGTTGAGCATGACCTGGCAGGAAGAACTTGGAGAAGGGCTGAGGGACTCTGGTCCTTTGGTTCTCCGTGGAAAGGGCCCTGCCACGCCCAGGCAGCAAGCGGGAGAGCCTGCAGAGACGGGGTGTTTCCTCTGCACTGTGGGCGGAGGGGCTCCATTGCTGGGACCCGCCGGGCACCCCGCACAGAGCAGGCTGCCAGGGGCTGAGTTTGGGTGGAGAAGCCTGAGCCCTCCCTGGGCCGGGTGGACAGAAAGGTGCTCTGGAGGGATTGTTCCCACGAGCCCTCAGCCCCTGTCCTAACTAGAGCTCTCCAGTCCCACATACAGCTCGGGCCCTGCTCGGGACCCGTGCGTGGCCAGCCACGGCTGCTGTGGACACTGGGTTTGTTCCATGCGGCCTCGGGGGCATGTTTGTCAAGGACAACCTCCTCATTCTACACGCAGGAACTGAGGCCAGGACGGGGGTGGGGGATCCCTTCTCCCAGGCACACGCATGAGCAAGCTCTGAACCTGGGCCCTCTGGGTCCTATTGGGAGGCAAGGCCTACTTGCCCCTTGAGTTACCAAGTGTGTCTGTCTGTCTGTCTGTCATCTGTCTTGTGCTGTGCTGTGTTCAGTCGCTAAGTCGTGTCCAGGCTCCTCTGTCCATGGAATTTTCCAGGCAAGAACACTGGAGTGAGTTACCATTTACCTTTCCAGGGGAATCTTCCCAACTTAGGGATCGAACCCACATCTCCTACATTGCAGACAGTTTCCTTACCACTGGGAAGCCCTATCTATCTTAGTTACCTACTATTTCATTGTGCTCTTTCTTGGGGAAACAGGGGATAAGAAAAACTTCTTGTAGGCATACTGTGTTCTCCATCCTTGGCCTAAGCTCATTTCTCCCACTTATATTCTTCCCTTCCCCCTCTTCATCATCTGGGCAGGGTCCTTGCCTACATGCTACCATGCCCCATGCTGCACACAAAGTCTGAAACCCCTCTCCCCTTGGCTACCCAACAAGCTCCTACTCATCCTTAAAGTCCAGAAACACTATCACCTCTTCCGAGAAGATGTCCCTGACTACCAAGCAGAAATAATTGCCCCTTCTTCTGTGTTCCATCCGTCCTACTAGTCTCACCATCACAGCAATCATGGTTTTGTTTTAACCAGAGGTGGGAGCACTTTTATTTTTAATGTTTTTTAAAAAGTGATTTAATAACATTACAAGAATTTCACTACATAGAGAAACATTTTTTTAAGCCATCCATAGCTATATTCTCTAATACACTGTTCCTGTATGTTAGCGTATATTTATTTTAGACTGTTTCTGTGTTTTCTGTTTTTGTGGACACAGCATGCTTAGAATTTCGTGGTTTGTTTCCTTTATTTTCTTTTTTCAGTTCTCCTGCCTAGGGTGGGGGTCTATACAGAGCAAATGTGCTTCTGCTCTTTAGGGGCTCACATTTGACTAAGGGAAAGGGAGCAGAATAGATGACTGAAATGCTAGAAATTACCAGCTGTCCCAGTCTGCCTGGGACTGAACCAGTTTTAGGATCGGAAGCCATGTGTCCCAGACAAACCAGGACAGTTTCTAATAGGTCACCCTACTAGAAGCAAGTCCAGAGTTGGGCGAACTTTTAAAAGGTCAGATAGTAAATATTTTTCCGTCTCGGTTGGAGGCATTCAATTCTGCCAACCTGGCAAAGAAGCAGCCATAGACAATATACAAATGAATGAGCATGGCTGGGTTCCAATAAAACTTTATTTATGGACACTGAAATTTGGATTTCAGCTCCTTTTCATGTGTTACAAAATGTTATTCTTTTATTTTTCCCCCTACTATTTAAAAATGTGAAAGCCATTGTCAGCTTGTGGACTGTACCAGAATTGCCAGCAGGCTGGACCTGGCCCTTGGGTACAGCTTGCCACGCCTTGGGTTGACCGCTGCTTCCTTGTTAGACCTCGCAGAGAGGCTGTGTGTGCTGTGGCCATTTCTGTGTCCCTAGAACCTGCTGGTTGAATGAATGAATCTGATGATCTGATGATTTATGTTCAGCATGTACACAGAAAGAGAGAATAATCTTTTTTAAAAGAAGTATTTATTTTTTTGGCTGCATTGGGTGTTAGTTGCATATTCGGGATATTTGCTGCATCATGTGAGATCTTTCGCTGTGGCTCACGGACTCTTCAGTTGTGCCATGAGGGCTCCAGAGAGCCGCGGCTTCAGTACTTGTGGTATGCGGGCTTAGTTGCTCCGCGGCAGGTGGGATCTTAGTTCCCTGACCAGGGATCGAACCCAGGTCCCTTGCATTGCAAGGCAGTTTCTTAACCACTGGACCCACCAGGGAAGTCCCAATGGTTGACTTTTTAAAGGATCTTTTTGACACACGGAGACGTGATGAGCGTTATTGCTCCCATTTCACAGACAGGAAAACTGAGGCCGGAGGACTGGTCCATGGGAGAGTCTCAGGATCTCACCTCCGGCAGGGGCGCTGCTATGTCTTTTTCCCAGGGGGGCTGCTCTGGGTGTTGAGGCCCCTGCAGTCGCTGGGTGAGCTTGGAGGAGCCAGGCCAGCAGGACGGCTGGGCCGCGAGGGTGAGATCAGCCATCCAGGAGCGCGTCGTTCGGTTGTGAAAGTAGAAGCAATCTGGTGCCCGCCTGGTGGGGGAGGCCTGTGTCACCACGCCTTGCTTTCCTTCCTGTGTCTCTGGCACTGCGCTGTTCGGATGTGAGGCACAGTGTCTCTGCCGCTGAGGGGGAATTGTTACACATAGCTAAAATTAGATGTTTTGTTGGAATTATGTTAATTTGACTTAATTGCTGGGGGATGTCAATGTTCTTCAGAAATCCAGGCACTCGCTGGTCTGGCTGAATAACAGTGATCCATCCTGTTTGGGTAGCGCCTGCCACTCTGGCCCTTCCACCTTCATTATCTGATCTGATCGCTCACAACAAACGCGGAGGCCAACAGCCCAGAGGACGCCATCGGGTTGGAGGGGGGAGTGTCATATGGGTCTGAGCTCTAGGTGGCTGGAGTTTGAAAACTTTGTGCCTATTTTTGAGCTGTGGGTGAGGCTGGAAATGCCTGAAGGTGTGGGGTACCCTGCTCTTGCAAAGCTCCTGTGCTTGCCTTCATGCTATTAATGGTCATTTTGAATTATTCCTCGTTGTTTTTTTCATTTATTGGAGTGTAATTGCTTTACAATACTGTGTTAGTTTCTGCGGTACAGCAAGGTGAATCAGCTGTGTGTATACATTATACCCTCTCTCTTGGACCTCCTTCCCACCCACCCCCCACCATCCCGTTCACCTAGGTCATCACAGAGCACCTAGCTGATCTCCTGGTGCTTTATATCAGGTTCTCAATTGAGAGTTTTTTTTTTTTTTTTTTAAAGATTCCTCATTTTTTAACATTGCATTTTCATTTTGCACAGGGCCATGCAAAGCACGCAGTCCGCTCTGGCCATGAGATCACAGCCTGGCACTTGTATATTTCTGCCCTGTTAACCCTGGGATGTGATCTGATCTTGGCCATGACAGCTGGGATGTTCAGAAGAGCATCTTTTCATAAACAAGTCCCCCAACCCTGGCTCAAGGTGAGGTTCCTGGATGAGGTCTGGCAAGAAGGCCGGCTGGTCATTCCCCGGCTCCTCCCCCTTCTGCCTTCACCCTGGACCACGGGGCAGGTGTGTGTCCATGTGCGTGCAGGGGACCACTCTCCTGTCGGAGGCAAGGTTGAAGATGAAAGACGTGCCGTCCAAGCACTGCCTGGGGATTCGGCCTCAGGCTGGGCACACAGTGAATCTCTGGGTGCTGTCTCCCCAGCGGGCTGAGCATTGGGAGCCACCCTGGCTCCCTGGGTCTGGTGTAGACGAAGCTCTCTATTAGTTCTTGTTGCTGCTGCAGATGGCATTTGGGATGACGTCACAGGTCTCAGAGTGGGCGAAGCCACTGCTGTTGGACCCGCTCCCTTCCAGAATGTCGGTGTCTGGACCTGTAGTGGACTGTGTTCTTCCAGGAGTGACAATGGCCTGGGTCACTGACCCCCCGCTGGGTGCCAGGCTTGACCACCAAGCCCGAGCCTCCCCCTCACATGCTGCCTGTGACCCGTTTCCCAGACCCCCTCCCACCTGCCCCACTCAGGGCGTTGGCACGTGTCCGTGTCACTGTTCCCTGGAGCTCCCTGGGCCCCCTGTCTGTCTCAGCACAGATGTCACCTCCCCAGAAAAGACTGCTCTGAAGTCCCCACTCAGCTCCCCACCAGCCGTCCATCCACCCACCAGCACGTCATTCTGTTTAATTTCCTTCGTTATCTGGAATCATCCTATCTCTGGTGTTTTATATGTCTCCCTCTACCTGTGTTAAAAAAATACATTCTCTGTCATGTATATGTATGGCTGAGTCCCTTCACTGTCCAGCTGAAACTATCACAGCGTTGTTAATTGATTGTGGTGGTGGTTTAGTCGCTCAGTCATGTCTGACTCTTTGTGACCCCCATGGACTGTAGCCCACCAGGCTCCTCTGTCCATGGGGTTCTCCAGGCAAGAATACTGGAGGGGGTTGCCATTTCCTTCTCCAGGGAACCTTCCCGACCCAGGGATCGAACCCAGGTCTCCTGCACTGCAGGCAGATTCTTTACTGACTGAGTTACCAGGGAAGCCTGACTATAAAATAAAAAGTTTTAAAAAAATACATTCTCTGAGACCAGGGACCTTGTCTGGCTCATTCACTACTCTACTTCCAGAGTCTAGAAAGAGTCTAGAAGTAGTAGGTACTTAATAAGTATTTGTTGAATGAAATGATAAATCTACCCTCCTATAAATGTAGGCACCATTAGTCTCCTAGATGGGGAGACTGAGACCCAGGAGCAATTCAGAAAGCTGCCCAAGGTCCCAGCGCTTGGAGAGGAGGGACTCTGCGGCCCCACAGTCTGGGTGTGCCGCCAGGACCAAAGTCTTCCGCCTCCCCAGGGGCCCTGCCCCCTGCCCCCTGCCCCAGCCTGGGGTTGGTGTCAGGAGCGTGTGTGCACTTGTGCAGCTGGGCTCTCGCTTTTCCAGCCTGTGCTGGGAGGATCCCTTTCCTGGGGTCCTTCACTGTCAGTGGGGAAGTTCCGTACAATGCCATTGGTTTTCTAAAACATCGGATGCTGCAATTGCTTTCATTTACAAATTTTAAAATGAGTCTTTCCACTAAATCACACTCAGTTTTACATTTTACATTAGTTTTATATTGATCAAGTGGCCTTTATTGACAAGAAAAAGTTCCCTGACACCTGTCTGAACCCTAATGAAGTGAATTGAAGTGAAAATCGCTCAGTCGTGTCTGACTCTTTGCGACCTCTTGGACTAGACAGTCCATGGAATTCTCCAGGCCAGAATACTGGAGTCATTCCCTTCTCCAGGGAGAAGGATCTTCCCAACCCAGGAATCGAACCCAGGTCTCCTGCATTGCAGGCAAATTCTTAACCAGCTGAGCCACAAAGGAAGCCCAAGAATCCTGGAGTGGGTAGCCTATCCCTTCTCCAGCAGATCTTCCCGAGCCAGGAATTGAACTGGGGTCTCCTGCATTGCAGGCAGATTCTTTACCAACTGAGCCACAGGGAAGGCCCTGATGGGTCATCCCATCAACATGTGGTAATGTACGTAGAAGTGCTCAGAAAACCTAGAAGTGGTACAGAAACGGGAAGGATACCCAGCAACTCTTGGTTTCTTAATAAAATCGATCAGTCCAGTGAGGATCAGGTGAAGGGGTTTGGGAGGTTTCTTTCTGAGTTCTTCAGCGTTCAGGTTGGAAGTCAGACCTTCCAGTGGTTGACGGAAAGCGCCTGGCTTCTGGGTGGACAGACTTCCACTCAGTCTAAGCCACACCCTGTGCTTCTTTATGAGCCTCAGTTTTCTTCCCTGTAAAATAGGCCTGCAGTTCCTCCTTAACGCCTCTGTGTGGCTTAAAGGTTAAGGGAAATGTTAAACGCACCCCTCCTCGTTCAGGTGTATGCCCACGGTCAGCCCCATTCCCGAGTGGGGCTGGGAGATGGGTAGGGAAGGAGCACGGACTCGGGACAGGATGGCCAGTGGGGGAGGGCTGCTCACAGCCTGCAGAAAAGGAGACTGGCCTCCGTGTTGGGACAGCAAGGCTAGGGGAAGTCTAGAA
This sequence comes from Odocoileus virginianus, assembly GCF_023699985.2. Taxonomy (NCBI): domain Eukaryota; kingdom Metazoa; phylum Chordata; class Mammalia; order Artiodactyla; family Cervidae; genus Odocoileus; species Odocoileus virginianus. The sequence continues at coordinate 1,852,095 of NC_069705.1, read as the reverse complement.
GAATGCGAAGGCTTCTGTCCTGGTGGAAGGGTGCCGTCCCAGGCCCTACCATGCGTGCTCTGGGCTGGAGGGGGAGCCTTGGAGGTAACCTAGGGATGAAGGCAGAGGAAGGAGGTGCCCTTGGTCCCCACTTCTCCTACCTGGGTGCCCCCCCACCCCCGCAGCCCTTGGCTGCTTTAGATCATCTGAAAACACAGCAAAGAAAACACAGAGAAGCTATGGTCCCTGTGGAAGAGAGGGCGCCCCGGGGACCCGGTGACTTGCGTGAACCCATCATGCCCGGGGCAGCCTGTGCTTTGCTGCCCGTGGCCACGCGCCCCATGCGCTTCGGGCCGCTGTTACCTGGTGCAGCGGGCAGAGTGAGCCAGACGTCGTGAGTGTCCACCGCCTGTGTGTGCACGTGTCCGACTAGGGCGCGAGTTGGCCCTGACGCTGGGCGACCCGTTAGAAAGAGCCGGGACTTGGGGGTTGGGGGGCCTGGGGGTCGCGTCTAGGCTCCACTCGGCTGGGGCACTTGGAGCTTTTCCCTTTGTAGCTGTCCAGTGTCCACACTGAGGCCGTGCAGCTGATGCGTGGGTGGGGAGGCCGGTGACCACGCTCTTGAGGACTTCTGGATGCCCAGGGCTGAGGCTTTCATCTCCCTCCACACAGACGTCTGTGCATCACCCCTCTCTCCTCCTCACCCAGATCCCTGTGCCCTGCTGGTGCTGCCAATCCCAGCGGGCAGGGAGCCTGGTGCGGCTGACACCGTGTTCCAAGGGGGCCGCAGAGACCCAGCTTCTGGACCCCAGAGCCAGGAGGAAGGCGGGAGGGCCTGGGGTCTGAAGAAAGAGGAGGAAGGGGGCGGGAGGAGGGGGACCTGGTCCTTCTGGTGCCTTCTAGCCTGGTTCCCTGCTCTCCCAGCCACCGCCCCGGGCTCCATAAATGTCCTGGAGGAGATTGTCCCAAGGGTCTGCCTGAGGCTGGCACAGTGCCTCCCCCTGGACCACCGCAGTCTCCCACCCGCCCGTCCTGAGAGTCCCGCAGCTTGGACAACGCTCTTTCATCTCAGAGTTGGACATCTGTGGTGAAAGGGCTTGGAGGAATGGCCCCCGGAGGGCCCGGCATCCCGCAGAAACGTAGTAAGTCATGACACTGAAGGGAACACAGAGGGAGATGAGGCTGGAGCCAGAAGCCAGAAGCCAGGCCCTCGGTGCTAAACTTTGTCCTTGCAGACACAGAGAGTAGGGCAGCCCTCGGGGGGGCCCGCCAGGGTCTCATTGGTTATCGTCAGGGATGACACGGGCGCTTGTCGTCGCCTCCTCATTAGGACACCATGCCCAGACGTGAAGAGAGGAGTGGAGGGAACTCACGGTCCCTTGGGTGCCCCTCCCTCCAGGGCACTCCGAGAGCCGGGTGATTGTCCAGCACCGCTGGCTGTCCAAGGGCCCAAGGGCACGTGACTGGGGCCGGGGCTGGGGGGCATGCAGATGAGCAGGTTGACCTCAGGAAACTGCTTGTTGGCGACACCGTTCTTACCTCCACTCCCTGTCCTTCTCCTAGGCCCAGGGCAGCCTTTGAAATTAAATTTAATTTAGTCAAAACGAATTGTGATGGATGTGAGACAAAGCCTGATCTGAAACAGAGGCATTTCCAGGTTTCTGCGGGACCTTGGTAAGTGGCAGTGGGCCGTTCCCTGAAGGTAGAAGCTTCCGTGCAGAGCGGGCCTCCCCTCGACAGCCTGGGGCGCCCCCTCAAAGGCCCTGGGTACACCTCCCCTGCCTTGCCCACCCCAGGGAGCAGCTGCCCTCCCCCCACCCCAGGATGTCCAAAAATCTGGGCCCCTCCCCTCCCTGTTAGGTGTCCACGTTGCTGGTGGTTCTGCGTCAGATGTCTGCCTCCATCCCCAGGGACGTGGGCCCTCGGACAGTGGGTAAGACAGGCTCTGAGATTTGGAACCAGGGCAGTGGGGAAGGGGGACCCCGGCAGATCTCTTAAAGATCATGCGAGGGAAAGACCTGGGTGAACCTCCCTTCTTTCCAAGGCTTCATGAAGCCTTGCTGCAGGCGTCACCTTTAAAAAAAAAAAAATCTTAAATTCCTTTTATAGTCTAGATTGAGGATTATGAAGCGAGGGCCCCCACCCGCTTGGCAGGCGCCCCAGCTGTGCTAATCAGACACCCACGGCTGGCTGTGTCCCCGCGGCTCTCGGGGTCTGACCCCGGATCTTTGCTGTCACTGTCACCTTCGCCCGGGTTGACCTTCCAGAAGGATGGCTCAGGTGGAAGGAGGAGCTGGGTGTTTGGGCTTTAGAGCTGGACTAGAATCCTGGCTTCAGATCGCCATCAGGGGAGCTTCTGGCGTGTTAATTGAACTTCTTTGGACCTGAGTTTCTTTTTCTCTGAAGTGGGGGAATAACAGTATTGGAGGGGTCTGTGGGGTAGCGTGCACAGAGGGCCTGGCCCAGCGCCCGGCAGATGGCGACTAACGGTGCCAGGCAGGGCAGTGGGGGATGGACAGAGACAACCTGGGCTCAGAGCGGCCAGGTGCTCCCCATGGCCGTGTCCCAGCTCCGTTTGGGGGTGCTGGACCCTCCAGGGGGACCAGCTCCTTCTCTCTGCACAACCTCTGAGATGTTTAACTTGAAGTCATCTTGCTGCATTCCTTGGGAGGAAGTGATTTGTATGACTAAGAACACGAATCAGCTTGGGCGATGCGAGGCTCATCTGTTTCTGAAATATTAAAAACTCTCTGAAGTGAGTTAGAGCAGAATGATGACAGAGCCTTATAAATAATAAACCACCGGGGGCTGCTGAGGCTCTGTCCTCGGGACTGTGGGTGCCTCTCTCGGGCTGCCCCTCCCCGCCCCAGGGGGCCCTCCTCCCCAGCCAGGGTCCTTGGGAGGGGCTTTGCAAGATGCATGCATCCCTGGCAAGCACAGCCCTGCCCTCTGTTTCCAGGCAGCTCCCAGGGCTCTGTGCAACTTCCCAGACTCCAAATCCAGACTGTCTATCAGGACTCGGTGTATTTGATTGCTAGGTCAGCGGCTGTAACAACAGACTACAAACTGGGCGGCTTAAACCACAGAGATTGACTCTTTAGCATCTCTGGAAGCTGGAAGGCCAAGACCAAAGTGTCAGCAGGGCTGGTTCCTTCCAAGGCGGTGATGGGGAAATGTACCAGGCCGCTCTTCTTGGCTGCGGGTGGTTTGCTGCAAGTCCTCCGTGTTCCTTGGCTTGTAGACACGTCACCCCGTCTCTGCCTTCGTGTCATCTGGCATTCTCCCCGTGTGTGTCTCTCTGTGTCTGCACTTTCCCTTTTCATAGGCGACCAGTCACATTGACCTCACGTTAACTCGATTACCTGTGTGAAGACCCTACTTCCAAGCAAGGTCACATTTTGAGGTCCTGGGCGTTAGGACCTCAACCTGTCGATTTTTGGTGGGGGAGAGCTTAGGGGGTGACATAATTCAGCCCATAACACTCAGGTGGGCATCTGCTGAACTTGTGTGCCTGGGGTCACGAACGGTGGACACCGGAAACCCTTGGCTGTCATTGGAGAGGGGTGCTGGGCTCTTGGAGCTGGTGAGATCGCCCCTCACTCACTGATAAGGAATAAGCTCCACACGGGGAGCCCCCGAGGCAGAATGTTGGCTGCCTGGACTCCCCCTTGCCCTTACATTCTGTGCTCCTGTTGTTGGGTCAAGTGCATGTATTCCCATGACCAGGAGAGAGGGAGGGGAGGAAACGTTTGGGGCGTGTCAGGTACTTTCACCTCTCATTTGATTGTTAAGAGAACATCTTTGATGGTTATGACCATCCCCATTTTTCCTTTTATTGGTAAAATACATAAAACCTGAAATTTACAATCTTAACCATTTTTAAGTTCAGTGGCATTAAGTACCTTCATACTTGTGCAGCCATCACCACCACCAACATCCATCCACAAGCTCTTTTCATCTCACAGATCTGACATTCTGTACCCATTAAACAATAACGCCCCCTTCCTTCTCCCTGCAGCCCTCGGCAACCATCACCCTACTCACTGTCTCTATGAATCTGACTCTTCTAAAGACCTTGCCTAAGTAAACGTATACAGTGTTTGCCTTTTGTGACTGGGTTATTTTGTTCAAGTCCTCAAGGTTAACCTATGTTGTAACATTCTAAAGAATTTTCCCTCCTATTTCAGGCTGAATAGCATTCCATTATACTCACACACACACACACACACATGACCATCTGCTCATGGACATTTGGGTTGCTTCCATATTATGGCTATTGTGAATACTGCCTCCATGAACATGGTCTACAAACATCGGTTTGGAAGTTCCACTTTCCCCACACCCTCCTCAACACTTCTTCTCCGCTTTTTGGATAGTAGCCCCCCTAATAGGTGTGAGAAGGTACCTCACTATAGTTTTGATTGCCATTTCTCTAGTGATTCGTGATGTTGAGCATCTTTCCATGTACTCGTTGGCCATATTCATATATCTTCTCTGGAGAAATGTCTACTCAAGTCCTTTGTCCATTTTTGAATCAGATGGTTTGTTTTTGTTGTTGTTGAGTTTCCACCTACATTTTTAAGATGAGAAAATCCAGGCTCCGAGAAGTTAGATAACAGGCTGAAGATTGCCTGGGTAGTGGTGGGCCTGGAATTAGGACCCAGTTGCTCCAAAGCAAAGTTCCCCCTTTCCATTTCCATTGAGTGCTGCCTGAGAGGCGACACTTGAATCTAATGGTCCGTAGGAAAGCGGGGGAGGGGGAGAGTATAATCAATACAGATTTGTTGAAGCCCCCACTCTGGATTCAGCCCATCCCTAGAGTTTTGGGAAGTTAGGTGGGCATATCCATGAGCCCTATCTTCCAGTGGCTTCCAGTCCCATTGGGGAGAGATTTGGACTCAGAAATGAATCAGAATTGGGACTGACACACAACACACGACTATATATAAAGTAGATAACTAGGGATTCCCTGGCAGGCCAGTGGCTACGACCGCTCATGTTCAATGCAGGGGGCCTGGGTTTGATCCCTGCTCAGGTAATTACTTCCTGCATGCCCCAACCAAGACTGAAGATCCAGCATTTCTCAACTAAGACCCGGAGCACCAAATAAATTTTTAGAAATTCTTCTTGTTTAAAATAATAGATAACTAATAAGGACCTACTGCCGAGCACAGGGGACTCTACTTAATACCCTGTAATGGCCTTATACGGGAAAAGAATCTAAAACAGAGTGGATTTATGTATATGTGTAACTGATTCACTCTGCTGTACAAGAGAATGCAACACACGTTGTAAATGAGCTGTATTCCAATAAACAGTAAAAAAAAAAAAAAAGAAATTGGAGACTAATGCAAGAGCTATGTTACAGTCCACAATGGTTTGTAGACAAGTCGTAGTCTGCACTGAAACCCCGGCAGATGGGGAATGGGCCTCCGTGGTGGGAGGGGCTGGCCTGGGCAGGTGTGTGGTCCAGAGGAGATGGGGGGACTTGCTCTGGACATGGAGGCTGCAGAGAGGACACTTCTTGAGAACGGTGACTGCTGGCCGTGAGTTTGGAGGACAGTGAGCGAAAAGGGACAGATAGGCCCCTTGATCACCGAGGGGGTGCAGCTTGTCTTCACTCTGGATGGAGCTTTTGTTAAGGGGAGGCTGCGACCCCCTCTCCTCAGCTGTGCCCCCGGCGTGCAGAACCCAGGTGCCCCAGTCACAGCATCTCCAGCAGGACCAGGTGCTCGGCGGGTGTGAGTGTGGGCCGCTGCCGGGGGGAGCCAGGCCGGCCCCTTCCCCAGCCTCTCCCAGCTCGACTCTGCACAGCTCAGAGCTGATTGTGCTGCCTCTCTCTAGAATTGGTGTCTGCTCATCGTCCCAAGAATTGGGCCTCTTAGGAATGCTGTTGCCCAAGGCTGCATATTTCATGGGTCTCTAGTAGTATTGCTGTTCCATGACCCGTGGAGCTAGGGGTTCATGAGAGGCCGCTGGCAGTAGGGTGCTTGGCACTACATGAATCCCAGTCGTCCACTGGGATTTAACAATCCCAGTGCTTGTTAAAATCCCAGAGTCCTGCCCTCCTCAATCTACTGAACTGGATTTTCTGGGGGTAGATCTTAAGAATCTGTATGTTGGATCCTTTCTTCTTAAGTCTCTAGATGCTAAAATTTGAAAGACCAACATTATTGCTAAATGACTGGACGTTTGGATTTGTGACAAAGCTGAAAATACACAAGTTCCTAGTTCCCTTTGACTAACATCTGCTTTTACTGTGTGTGTGTCCTCATGCGAAGAGTTGACTCATTGGAAAAGACCCTGATGCTGGGACGGATTGGGGGCAGGAGGAGAAGGGGACGACAGAGGATGAGATGGCTGGATGGCATCACCGACTTTTTGGGCATGAGTTTGCGTAAACTCCAGGAGCTGGTCATGGACAGGGACGCCTGGCGTGCTGCGATTCATGGGGTCGCAAAGAGTCGGACACAACTGAGCGACTGAACTGAACTGAACTTTAGTCCCTAAGTCATGTCCAACTCTTTGTAACCCCTTGGACCATAACCCTCCCGAGACCTCTGTCCATGGGATTCCCCAGGCAAGAATACTGGAGCGGGTTGCCATTTCCTCCTCCAGGGAATCTTCCTGAGGCCTAGGGGTTGAATCCAAGTCTCCTGCATTGTCAGGTGGATGCTTGACCACTGAGCCACCTGGAAAACCCTTTTTTACTGCATACGGTGTCACCCAATCAAAATCTTGTGTCAGCTGACCAGAGCTACAGAGCATCCAGGTGTTGGAAAGTGTCTTCAGGCCCCCGTGGGTGTGGCCTCTGCAAGTCCTTGGGCCCTTTTCCTCTTTAGGGTAGCATTTCTCAGTGGGGTCCTTGTCTTACCTGTGTCAGGGCATACAGCCCATGGTAAAAAGTATAATATATAATATATATAGTACCATCTGGGTTCTGCCTCAGAATGGCAGAAGGAAGATCTCCACAGACGTGGTCCCCAAATCCGCATTTCCAGCCAGATCCCCAATGTGGGATGTTCTTTTGCTCGGGAACATTCCAGAATCGCAGGCTCCACCTCCCCACCTGGGACCCTCACAATGGCATGGGGCAAGTTGGGGAGCCCGCTAGTCCTGGGAGATGGGGGCCACTGGGGAGCAACCTTGTCCAGCCGCACGGACTTTGGGGTGAGGAGGGCCTCATTTTCTCATCTCTCCCTGCTCAGTGGCTGTAACTTTCCCCCTCTGGGCACAGGAAGGAGGGTCCCCCAAAGGAAGCCAATATATAGGGAGCTCAAGAATGTGAAATGATTTAGCAAATGTTTCACCCACCCCTTTCTTATTAGGATACACTTCACCTGGGGCTACAGTTCTAGCTTTCCTCCTCCCTGAAATCTCACCCTCTTCTGTTAAACAAGCTTTGGGTGAAATGTCTTCCATCAGAAAGTTTGGGCCTTTATAAATTTTTATCCCAGGGACTCTGCTCCCCTTCCCCTCCCTCCAAATTTTCTAAGCTCTTTTTAAATAAGATCTGGATGGGAACCGCTTTGACGCAGCATTTCCACAGCCCAGGCTTTAGTGAGGTTTGTAAATAATGAATCAGACCAGGGTCAATATCTTATAGCAAATGATTTAAGATTCCTATCAGACGATCTGTTGGAAGAGGTTCCCAGGCCCATTTCTTAATTATTCACAAGATATATAAAGTTATAAATCATTCAGGAGACGATAATAAATGTGGTATTTCTGATGAGATTTCATACATTGTCTGGAGTCCACATCCAGTCCCCGAGGGGCCCTGCCTGGATCTTGGTACAATGGTTCTCACTGGACGTGGTCGGCAACCCCACCACCACCCCAATCCCCAGGGGAAATTCAGCAAAGTCTAGAAGCATTTTGTTGTTGGGAGTGGGCAGCAGGGTGCTGGCTTCCAGTGAGTTGAAGCCAAGGGTGCTGCTGAATATCCCACAATGCATAGGGACCACCTGCCCCCCATCAGCAAAGAATTCTCCAGCCCCCAAGTCAGGAGTTCCGAGGTCAAGAGAGGCCCTATCTCAGTGCATACCAATGCCCTTGGCTGCAGAAACTTACCTGGGAAATATCCTTCACCCCTCCAAAAATACGTGAAGAGCTTCAACCATGCTAGGTTTGGGGGAGACAGAGATGTCATTTCAACAGAGGAACACAACTTTGTGCAGTGATGAACAGAAAACCAGCAGCCTGGTGGTGGAGACGTGCTGAGCGAGTGGGCCTGACCAGCCTGGGTTGGGGGGCGGGCGGCCAGGAAGCCTCTCCTGGGAAGGTGGGTGCTCGAATGAGATGCTGGGGCATCAGTAAGAGCCTGGCAGGAAGCCGCTCCAGGTGGAGCCCCAGGAGGGGCTGCCGTTGGCTGCCGCCGGCTTGCAGAACACCTGGGGAGGAGGGGCGTGGGCCAGGTCCCGATCGCCTCTTTCAGAAGCATTGCTCCTTAGGCCTGCCCTCCGGGGATTTTTCTCAGGGCTGTGCTATCAGCTGGACGCCACAGGCACCAGGGCACGAGCATTTCCACTAGGCTCTCAGATCGCTTATTTCCGAGAAGACGGCTCCTCCCTCTACAGACCACACTTCCGCCCTTCGTCCGCCCCTTCCGGCCTGGAAGGAGCCCGTCCTCAGAGCTGTGGGCCTCACCTGGCCTGCACCCTTCTCTTTCAGACTTGTGCTGAGAAATCTCCTTCTGAGGCCTCTTAAGGAACTGCTAGCAACTTGTGTCACTGAGTCCAAGCTCACCCTGCTCGCCACACGTTGGGCCAATGAATCCGAGGAAAGAGGGGCTGAGGCAAGGAAGAGACTTTAATCGGGGAGCTGGCTGACTGAGAAGATGGCACCTAGTGCCTCCAAATAACTCTCTTGTCGGGATCTGCATGCCAGGTTCTTGTATAGATCAGAGATGGGGGGAGGTGAGGAAGCAAAGTAAAAAGGCCACGAATCTTGCAAACATCTCCTAGAATGGCAAGCCTCAGGCAGCGGTATGTGTTAATATCTTCCTTCTTGCCATCTGCACGTGGACAGGGTTCTGAACAAAGGCAGCTTAGTTTAACAATCAGGCAGAGGGGCAGAATTCTCTGAGGCAGGCCATTCTGTGTGATTATAACAGAAGCAATGAAAAGCAAGTCAAAGAAACAGTTCCTTCATGGAGTCAGAATCGGCTTCTTCTCGGCAACACTTTCAGCTTGACTGCTTCTCCAGGTGTCCGGATCTGTCCTCTCCATGTTCAGAGTTGATGAGTGAGAAGGATGGAAAATAAAATGACATTTGGATGGAAGACAATCTGGTGCTTCTTCAAAAAGTTAAACAGAATGACCCTGTGGTCCAGCTACTCCACACCCAGGTATCAGTCATGTCTGACTCTTTGCAACCCCATGGACTGTAGACCTCCAGGCTCCTCTGTCCATAGAATTCTCCAGGCAAGAATACTGGAGTGGGCTGCCATTCCCTTCTCCAAGTTATAGATACGTTGGAGAGCTGAGAGCAGAGATTCAAATAGGTGTTTGTCCATTCACGTTCACAGCAGACCATTCATGGTAGTCAAAACATGGAAGCAACTCAAGTCTCCACTGATGGATGAATGGAGAAGCAGAAGGTAGTTCATACACACAATGAAAAATTATTTTTAGCCTTAAAAAGGAAGGAGATTCTGACACACGCCACAGCATGGATGAACCTTGAGGATAGTACGCCGAGTAAAAATAGCCAGTCACAAAGGGACAAATACTTTCTGCTTCCATTCAGATGAGGTCCCCAGGGGAGTCAGATTCACTGAGACAGAAAGTAGGAGGTGGTCACCAGGGGCTGGGGGAGAGGGGTGCGGAGTTGTTGACTCATGGACACGGAGTTTCAGTGCTGCGGGATGAGGAGCGTTCTGGGGACAGCTGGGGGTGATGGGCGTGCAACAATTATAAATGTACTTAATGCCACTGAGCTGTACCCTTAAAAATGCTTAAAATGGTAGATTTTATATTATGTATATTTTACCCCATTGGGAAAAAAAAAGGAAAATTCAATTTGGGGAAAGGTCGAAGGCATAGAACAAAAGAGAATACAGATTACCACTGGGTGGCCTTGTGTATCTGGAAAGGAAATGTAAGAAAAGAGGGGGCAGCTTCTCCACTGAAGGGGTGTCCGCAGAGTCCCTCCAAGCTCAGTGGAGCCGGCGTGGCGGGAGGGGAGCGTGGGCAGAGGGGCTGGCGGTGGCCGGGTGTGAAGCGACTTGTACCCCCCGGTGCTGGAGGCCCGTGGAGTGGCTGTGTCACACCAGCATTGTAGGGAGACTTTCCAGGATCGCTGTGGTCCATGGCTCTGAGGGACGGTGCAGAGATGGGGGGGCGATGGTGCTGGGGAGGAGCCCAAGGGCTTTGGGAGGAGATATGGGGTTCAGCTGGGAGCTGATGGGAGCCGAGGGAAGCGGGGGAGGTGGGTGGAGAGGGGAAGTTCCCCAGGCCCTACGTTGGGAGGAGGGGAGCTGAGGAGGCGGGGTTCCAGCCTGAGGGCCCACCCCCTTCCCCAGGCATCTGCTCCGGTAGCCAGTGGTGGGCATGCATTTGGCATTGGGGAGGAAAGTCTGGGGACTCCCGCGTGGCTCAGCGGCAAAGACTCCACCTGCCAGTGCAAGAGACACAGGTTCGATCCCTGATCTGGGAAGATCCCACATGCTGCAGAGCAGCCAAGGCCGGGCGCCGCGGTTACGGAGCCTGTGCTTGGAGCCTGGGAGCCGAACCTGCTGAGCCCGTGTGCTGCAGATAATGAAGCCCGTGCACCCTGGAGGCCGTGCTCTGCAACAGGAGAAGCCACTGCAAGGAGAAGCCCGCACACCACAGTGAAGAGTAGCCCCCGCTCGCTGCAACTAGAGAAAAGTCTGCACAGCAGTGAAGACCCAGCATGGCCAAAAATAAATTATGAAAAAGAGGGCAGAGGTCATTTCCTTTCTAAAAAAAAAAGAGAGAGAGAGAAAAGACTGCCGCCTCGGGAGAAGGCAGACATGCAGCCTTTCAGTTCAGGTCAGTTGTGTCCACTCTTTGGACCCCATGGACTGCAGCACGCCAGGCTTCCCTGTCCACCACCAACTCCTGGAGCTTGCTCAAACTCATGTCCATTGAGTGGGTGATGCCATCCAACCATCTCATCCTCTGTCATCCCCTTCTCCTCCTGCCTTCAATCTTTCCCAGCATCAGGATCTTTTCCAATGAGTCAGTTCTTCACATCAGGTGGCCAAAGGATTGGAGTTTCAGCTTCAGCATCAGTCCTTCCAATGAATTATTTTCAGGACTGATTTCCTTTAGGATGGACTGGTTTGATCTCTTTGCAGTCCAAGGGACTCTTAAGAGTCTTCTCCAACACCACAGTTCAAAAGCATCAATTCTTCGGTGCTTAGCTTTCTTTATAGTCCAACTCTCACATCCATACATGACTACTGGAAAAATCATAGCCTTGACTAGAAAGACCTTTGTTGTTTAATATGCTGTCTAGGTTGGTCATAACTTTTCTTCCAAGGAGCAAGTGTCTTTTAATTTCATGGCTGCTGTCACCATCTGCAGTGATTTTGGAACCCAGAAAAATGAAGTCTTGTCACTCTTTCCATTGTTTCCCCATCTATTTGCCATGAAGTGATGGGACCAGATGCCAAGATCTTAGTTTTCTGAATGTTGAGTTTTATGCCAACTTTTTTCACTCTCCTCTTTCACTTTCATCAAGAGGCTCTTTAGTTCTTCTTCACTTTCTGCCATAAGGGTGGTGTCATCTGCATATCTGAGGTTACTGATATTTCTCCTGGCAATCTTGATTCCAGCTTGTGCTTCATCCAGTCCAGCATTTCTCATGATGTACTCTGCATATATTTAAATAAGCAGGGTGACAATATACAGCCTTGATGTACTCCTTTCCCTATTTGGAACCAGTCTGTTGTTTCATGTCCAGTTCTAGCTATTGCTTCCTGACCTGCATACAGATTTCTCAGGAGGCAGGTCAGGTGGTCTGGTATTCCCATCTCTTTAGGAATTTTCCATAGTTTGATCCACACAGTCAAAGGCTTTGGTATAGTCAATAAAGCAGAAGTAGATGTTTTTCTGGAACTCTCTTGCTTTTTTGATGATCCAACGGATGTTGGCAATTTGATCTCTGGTTCCTCTGTCTTTTCTAAATCCAGCTTGAACATCTAGAAATTCATGGTTCATTTACTGTTGAAGCCTGACTTGGAGAAATTGGATCATTACTTTGTTAACATGTGAGATGAGTGCAACTGTGTGGTAGTTGGAACATTCTTTGGCTTTGCCTTTCTTTGGGATTGGGATGAAAACTGACCTTTTCCAGTCCTGTGGCCACTGCTGAGTTTTCCAAATTTGCTGGAAGTTTCACAGCATCATCTTTTAGGATTTGAAATAGCTCAACTGGAATTCCATCTCCTCCACTAGCTTTGTTTGTAGGATGCTTCCTAAGGCCCACTTGACTTCACATTCCAGGATGTCTGGCTCTAGGTAAGTGATCACACCATCATGATTGTCTGGGTCATGAAGATCTTTTTTGTATAGTTCTGTGTATTCTTGCCACATCTTCTCAATATCTTCTGCTTCTGTTTGGTCCATACCATTTCTGTCCTTTATTGTGCCCATTTTTCCATGAAATGTTCCCTTGGTATCTCTAATTTCCTTGAAGAGATCTCTAGTCTTTCCCATTCTATTGTTTTCCTCTGTTTTTTTGCACTGATCACTGAGGAAGGCTTTCTTATCTCTCCTTGCTGTTCTTTGGAACTCTGTATTCAGATGGGTATATCTTTCCTTTTCTCCTTTGCCTTTCACTTTCTTCTTTTCACAGCTATTTGTAAGACCTCCTTAGACAACTATTTTGCCTTTTTGCATTTCTTTTTCTTGGGGATGGTCATTATCCCTGCCTCCTGTACAATGTCATGAACCTCAGTCCCTAGTTCTTCAGGCACTCTGTCATATCTAATCCCCTGAATCTATTTCTCACTTCTACTGTATAATCATAAGGGATTTTATTTAGGTCATACCTGAATGGTCTAGTGGGTTTCCCTAATTTCTTCAGTTTAAGTCTGAATTTGGCAATAAAGCGTTCATGATCTGAGCCACAGTCAGCTCCCATTCTTTTTTTTTGCAGACTGTATAGAGCTTCTCCTATCTTTGGCTGCAAAAAAATATATTCAATCTGATTTTGGTATTGATCATCTGGTGATGTCCATGTGTAGAGTTTTGTCTTGTGTTGTTGGAAGAGGGTGTTTGCTCTGACCAGTGGGTTCTCTTGGCAAAACTCTATCAGCCTTTGCCCTGCTTCATTCTGTACTCCAAGGCCAAATTTGCCTGTTACTCCAGGTATTTCTTGACTTCCTACTTTTGCATTCCAGTCCCCTCTGATGAAAAGGACATCTTTTTTGGGTGTTAGTTCTAGAAGGTCTCGTAGGTCTTCATAGAACTGTTCAGCTTCAGCTGCTTCAGCCTTACCGGTCGGGGCACAGACTTGGATTACCGTGATGTTGAATGGTTTGCCTTGGAAATGAACAGAGATCATTCTGTCGTTTTTGAGATTGCATCCAAGTACTGCATTTCGGACTCTTTTGTTGACCATGATGGCTACTCTATTTCTTCTAAGGGATTCTTGCCCACAGTAGTGGATACAATGGTCATCTGAGTTAAATTCACCCATTCCAGTCCATTTTAGTTCACTGATTCCTAAAATGTCAATGTTCACTCTTGCCATCTCCTGTTTGACCACTTCCAATTTGCCTTGATTCATGGACCTAACATTCCAGGTTCCTATGCAATATTGCTCTTTACAGCATCTGACTTTACTTCCATCACCGGTCACATCCACAACTGGATGTTGTTTTTGCTTTAGCTCCATCTCTTCATTCTTTCTGGAGTTATTTCTCCACTGATCTCCAGTAGCATATTGGGCACCTACCAACCTGGGGAGTTCATCTCTCAGCATCCTATCTTTTTGCCTTTTCATACCGTTCATAGGGTTCTCAAGGCAAGAATACTGAAGTGGTTTGCCATTCTCTTCTCCAGTGGACCACGTTTTGTCAGATGCAGGCTTGGGAGAAGGCAAAGCACTGGTCCAGGTGGATCAGGAAGGAAGGAAGCTGTTCACTTACTCGTCCAGCAAGTGTCCACTGAATCCAGTTGAAGTCAAACACCGTGGTGGGCGCAGCCAGAGGGTACATGTCCCCTTGGTTACGTGCCCAGGGAGATGGGCTGAGTACTGGGTGTCGACCGGGCCCTCCCTAGGAATACAGATGGGGGAAGGCCCAGCTCAGCCCAAAGCAGGCCCTGCTGCTCCCAAGAGCTGTCATCTTTGGACGGTGGCTTAAAGCCCCTTCTCAGACTCGCTGGGACACCAGGGCCAGGGCCAGCTGCGGGTTAGCACAGCCCCTGAAAGCAACTCACCTAGAGGCTCCTTCATAATAGGCAACATGGTTCCTATAAATCAGGGAGTCCCATGGGGCACGTGGCCAAGTTTGTTTGTTTCTTTAATGGTTTGTGTTTTAAATTTTATTTATTTTCATCTGTGCTGGGTCTTCACTGCTGCACGGGATTTTAGCTGCAGTGCTCAAGCGTTACTCTCTAGACGTGCTGCTTCTCGCGGCGGTGACTTCTCTCGTTGCAGAGCACGGGCTCTAGGACATACAGGCTCAGTCGTTGTGGCTCCTGGGCTCCAGAGCACAGTTTCAATAATTGTAGCACACGGCCTTAGTTGTTCCGAGGCATGTGGGATCCTCCTGGATCAGGGATCGAACCCGTGTCTCCTGCACTCGCAGGCGGATTCTTTACCCCTGAGCCACCGGGGAAGCCTGTGGCCAAGTTTGTAACATGTGAGTCTATGGGAGTGGTGTCTGCTGGCTCCCAGCAGTGCAGTGGTCGGCAGCCTTATAAGTTCTGGGTTTTTTTATTTGCTGAGACTAAAACAGGGAGTTTGTCCCGGCTGACAAACTCGGGCAGCTGCGCTCACAGAGCCACACTGGGGCAGCAGGCTGTTGGTACCCATGGATCCGAAGCTCGTGGGGTCTCTGGAGGCCGGAGGATCCGAGAGACAGAGCCTGATGGAGTCTGCAGCCAGGCCCCCACTCAGAGCTCATAGTTGGGCCACAATTGGGTGGCAGGAATGGGCACGATGTCCTGGGTCCCTGGGGGCACAAGGCTCCCTGAAGGAGAGTTAGCTGGATGCCCCTCTCATCCGCTTGGGATCAGACTGGTCCACATTCCAGCCGGAGACACCTTTCCCGGAGGTGTAGTGGGGCTGCTCGGGCCGTGGAAGGTTTAGTTGATGTTGCACTGCTCGGGGGCACACTCAGTTGTGCCCGACTCTCTGCGACCCCATGGGCTATAGCCCACCAGGCTCCTCTGTCCATGGGATTCTCCAGGCAAGAATACTGGAGTAGGTTGCCATGCCCTTCTCCAGGGGGACGGTTGAGTAGGGAGCACTTTATACAAACCTAGTCATTCAACATCATGTGCACACAGCTTGGACCAGGGGTGCCTGCAAGAGAGAGGTGGGGGAGATGGGTCTCCTGTGGTCTTGGACTGCTCAGCACACACTCCGCATCCACGGGTTCAGTGACCCCCGTGGGGAGGGTGTTGGGAAGCACCGAGTGATCTCCCCTTCTGCTTCACCGTCTCCATGAGACTCTCCCGAAGGGCTTACTTTTCCTTAAATTCTTCCGTTGATTTTATCGACGACAAGCCAGTGGTTGTGGTTTGCTGTTGTTGACGACGCAGCCCAGCATGGTCACCAGAGAGTAAATCCTGCACTCTGACGCGAGGCCCTTTCCTGCGGAAGGAGGAGCCCTGGGTGGGGAGGGCCTGCCCTTCACCATCGGGCACACCCGCCAGCACCTACCTTCCGCAGGACAGGCTGTCTGCGGCTCCTGTGGCCTCAGACAGTCATCCTGGGGCTGCAAATAAGACCTTCGTATTGGCTTTTTCCTATATAATCCAGGGGGAGAAACACTATTCCAGTTGGCTTTTGGGTGAAATGGCTAAAGAAAGACAGCACAGAGCCGACTCATTCTTTGCACCTGGTGTTATGTAATCAGAACAAACCTGAACTGACCTCTGGCGCTTTTTCAGTCCCAAGACTCTCAGGAACAGCCTGAAAGGAAGACTGTTCGCTGCTCCAGGAAGGAGGAAGCCTCAGCTCTGGGCCCTAGTCCACCTCTTACGGCTTGTCTGACCTTCCTTAGGCACTGTTGTGGGCCTCAGCCGTTTCATCCACAAAATGGGGTTAATAACACCTCACTGACAAGGGTGCTATCGGAAAAACTCTTCAGCTAGTCCAGCCAGGGCCTTCACACCCAAACCTTAGATTCCATGAACACTATTAAAAGCAAAAATGTCTTTTTGTTTATTGTGTATGAATAGGCACAATTATATGCATCTGTTAATGTGAATTCATGAAAAAAAATAAAGAAAAAGCAAATTACCAAGCAGTACATCTTACATGATGTCCTTTTGGTCAGTAAGTAAATATTTGCAAACTCCACCTGCCTACGAGGACAGTCACACAGTTTCAAAATTACTTTTAGCCAATGAGATTATAAATGATTTCTCTAAGAAGGCATGTTAATCAAGTAGGATACGAGTCTCTCTGAAGACTTAGCAAGGGAGGCAGAAATCCAGAGAGTGTCTGCAAGCTCCTGCCTCAACCCCTGGTTCCCCATGTGTTCATTTTTGCCCCGGTGTCATTAGGCCTGGCTGTCGCTGGGGGGCTCGCGGGTCTTGAGTGTGGGGTCCTGGGGATGGGAAGTGACCCCTGGCTTGGCAGCAGAGTACAGACCCCCAGGCTGGCTTTTCTTCCACAGCAGAGCTCCACCGTGGTGCCCCCGAAAGGTGTGTTCGTGGGTTCTACCGCAAAATTGAACACTTCCAGCTTCAGACAAACTGCAGGGCCTCTTGGTCCGTTTCTCCTGCGTTGCAAATGGACGATGGGGGTTCCTTTCTGCAGAGTTCCCAAACCCTCTGAGCATGGAACCTTTTAAAAACAGAGCACGCTCTGGGATGGTTTCCATGGATACTCTGGGAAGTGCGGTTCCCCGGGGTTCCGTGCAGACTGTCCAAGCCTGCACCTCGTAAGACGTGCCCGGCAGCCCCTGCCTCGTCAGAAGGAGAGCTTTGCTTTATCCAGTGCGTGTTGTTGCGCTGCTTGTTGAGACTTCATTCCACCTGAGGTTGGTATCTGTAGATCTGTCTCTTCCAAGAGCACCTCACTAGACAGCCTTCCTCCTCAGCTGCACTCAGAGACCTTGGCCCCTGTCGATTTTCCTGTGAAGCTGTGGTTCCAGGTCCCCGCCTAGTATTTCAGCCCCTCTTTCCAGTGTTTCTAGGATGGAGCATTTCTGAGGTTGTTAAAAGGACAGGGGGGTGTCCTGAAAGCGGCGGGTGAGCATGTGTGACCCGTTCATATCACTTTTGCTGGCAGCCTGGCAGCCTGGTTGTGGAAATGTTGACCTGACCTCGGGCGTTGCTCTGGGCACATGGGGTGGTGCTCCGAGGACCCGCCTCATCGCATCTGTTTCTTGTTCAGCCCCCAGAGCACCCTGGGAGAGCCACCTCCTGGAGAATGTTCTTAGTTACCTGGATACTCCTTCGCTTATTTGTTTTCCCTGAACTGGAGAGAGATGCCTACGTGAATAACAACAGTTCCTGTTGTTTTTCCTTTCTTGGTTTCAGGCACCCTCCTGTGAGCATCGCCCTCACCACAGTTCTTGGAAGGGGACTTTCTTTGTTCCCATTTTACAGATGAGGAACCTGAGGTTCAGAGAAGCTAAGTGACCCAACCAGGTCACACAGCTAGCATTTCCACTGCAACTCACAGCCCCGAGCGTGGCGCTTACCATCCAGGTGTCTCGCTGTGTGGGGGGTGGGTGGTTCACGGTCTGGTCCTGGGCATGTTTTCACTAAGGGTGTTAGGTTTGGCCTCAACTCTTCGCTGACTGCCCCATCTCCTTCACCCAGTGTGGCGGTGGGCGGTGCTCTGGCCCCTTTATACTTTGGGAAGCCTGGCCCATGAGCCCCAGCCTTGAAGCTGGTCGAAGCAAGATTGCTCCTCTTACCCAGAGGCAGCAACCAGGCCAAGCAGGACTCTCCAACGTGGGGCATAAATCTTGAGCTATTCTTGGCCTGCAGAGACAAGATTTTAATGACCTGGCTCCTCTGGGCTTTGGAGACTGTGCAGAATTTTAAAGAGTCCGTGAGAACTGCAGGCCAGCCCTGCCCCCGTGGCCCTGCCCGCATCGTGTCATCAATGTCTGAGCAGGTTCTGTCTGCGTCTGTCTTGTTTGCTGATGTAGCTGGTGGAGGGCGGTGTCCTTGCTGCAGACCCTACGGTCTCTCCGACCGTACCTGCCTCCTCACGTTCCCTTCTTCACTGCAAGGGACCTCTTGGAGGCAGAGGTCAGGCACGACGCCGGCAATTTTCCAGGGAATGTGGGCGGTGGGCGCATTAATTCTGCTGGGTGACTGGGGCCGGGGTCGAGCTGCCCTGTGTGACCGCGGCCCTGCCGACCCCCACCTGGATCTGTCGGACTCCGGTTCCTTAGAGGTCGGAAGCCAGCCATTCGTAACCCTGTGCCTGAGCTGCTGCCTGGGTAGTTTCATTCCTGGCAACGGTAGCCAAGGAAGAAATCCTTCGACACGTATTTATTGAGCACGTAATCTGTAACTGTCGAAAACAGTAGCCTCTAAAGCAATCTGGATTTAAGAAACTCAGCTCTTGTCGGATGGCCAGGCCCCCGGAATAGCTCTCTAGGTGCTGACGGGCCACACTGCCCTGCTGCCCTCAGCCCATGGAGCCAGCCACCTGCTGTCTCCTCGTGCCTATTCCTGGGGCCCGGCCCTAAGCTCTCGTGGAGCCCCGTGGGGTCTCAGATATCCCCTCCCCGTGGGATGACCCGGGGGTAACCCCAATTCTGATGCCAGATTCCGGTCCCCTGTTCAGCGTCCTTCTTCCGCCAGGCATCGCTGGTGACAAGGTTCCTGGGTGACCCCCTGTTCTCACTCCCACCTCCCTTCCCGCTCTGAATCCTCTCTGCTCTTCACTGCCTGTTATTCCCCCTCCCCACAGAAGCCTCCTCCGTCACCATCACCCCACACAGGCGTTGAGAATAGCCTTGGTCTGTTCAGTGCCCTAAGGGGCCTCCCAGACTCGGCATTTATGTAAGCAAGCCCCTTAATCCACGTACAGCCCTGTGAAGTAGGTTTCACTATTGCCCTTCTCTGTCGTTTGTATTTTCAGACCAGGAGACAAAGGTGAGCTTGCCCTGTGTTTTATAGGTGCTAAGTCGGGGGGACAGCATTCAAACCGTGGTCTGCCTGCCCTCTGAGCCCAGGCTCTGAATCACTAGACCTTCAGGCCCCCCCTGTGTCTACACTGACTGTCTGAATGACTCACCTGGCACTTGGTAGTCTTGACACTTAAGTCGTATTGTCTTTTTTAGGGGACTGTGCTCATTTCAACCTGCACTCTGAGGACCACCCCACGGTCCCTCCCCCAGTGGCTCACATGGAAAAAAGTGTTAAAAAAATGTTTCTTGACAGTTGATGTTGGTGTTACCCCCTCGGCCCAGGTGGATTTTTAGCAGAATTCATCAATCAATGTCTCAGTATAAAGGGATGAGTCAAAGCGGGGGTTCAAGGTGTGAGATGGGGAGAAGTTTTCTTAGGGAATCTGTCAATTCTCATTAAGGAAGAGGAAAGGAGAGGGAGAGGCTATGAAATAATATGTATTAAGCACCAAAGCGTAATATACAGTAGTCACTTTTTTAATGCATTGTCTGAAAACTACGAGGTAGTGTTATTATTCCGGCTTTTCAGATGAGAAAATGAGACTCAGAGAGGTGAAGGGGCTTTGCCAATACCCAGAGCTATTGAATGAAGAATTGGGACTCAAAGCCAGTTTTCTCTGATCAGACTCTATATAGTTCCCACTCTGCACAAATCTTTTTCTCTCTAATTTTTAAGTAAACTTTAGGCCAAAGGTCTAAGTCAACTCTCATTGGTGTCGACATTTGATAAGGTTCAGGCATGTTAGAAAACCAGAGCAAAAGGCTTCAAACTTGCATTTCTATCAGGGGTTGTTAACCTAGAATTTCTGTACCCTAGAGATTCTGCAAATAGCTCTTAAGAAGTTCCCTTAAAATTAAAAGCAAGAACTGTATTCATGTGCATTTTCCCTGGAAGAGGGAAAGGGGACTTTATCAGTTGCTCACAGGTTTCACGACTCAGAAAAAGGTCAAGGATTTCCAGTTTAGAGGGACAGAAAATAGATTCCCAAAAGACAGTTCATCCATGGACTTCTGGTGGAGGCGACGTTGTCCTGGGTCGTTGGCAGAGTTTACATGCGTTCAGGAGGGAGTCAGTGCCAGAGGGTCTCCCCAAGCCCCTTTGAGCCTCTGGGTTTGAGATGTCCTGGCTCTAAATCTGTGGAGCCTGCAGCCTCCAGGCCCATCCTAGGCTGGGTGATGGATGGGATGTGACAGGAGGTGGATGGTAGGGAGCCAGGACATATAGGATTTTCCACTCAGCGGGGGCAGGTTCCGAGGGAGGCTCTGCCCTCTCGGGTTAATGCGTTCCAGTGAACCTGCTGATGCCAGGGGAACGGAGGGCAGAGATGTGTCTAGGCCGCAGGACATGCTGCAGTGTAACGTCCAGTTCTGGATGATTCAGTGTCGTCGTGGTGTTCACGTTTATAAAAATAGAGTCAGTTATCTCGGGTAAGGCAGAGCGCTTCCTCTCGACTTCTCTCGCTCAGAATAATTTGATTTCCAACATGGCCAGAAAACAGTGGCTCTGTGGGTTTTTCCGCACAACTAGTGGCTTCTTTCATTGAGTTGGACTGTGAAAAGTACTCTCTAAACATGACCCAGTGATCTGAAATGCTGACAGAAGGAGGATGTCTTCTCTGCAGTGTGGTTTGCCCTCTGCCCAGGCACGGTCCAAATGGGGGGCTCGTCTCAGGCCTTGCAGCCCACTTTCTTCACCTTGAAATGAATGATGGGAAGAGGATGAATCTAGAGATGACCTGGATTCTACGGGGTCCATACTTCTGTGACTTTGATCACTTCCCATTTTCTGGGTCCCATCACAGTGTATTTTGTTTATTTACATAATTGTCCAAGCATCTGCCTATCTGTTTGGCTGTCTATCCATCTATCATTTATTATCTCTTCAACTAACATTTCTTGAGTATGAGCTATTCCTAACGCCACTGCCGTTGGGAATGCGAAGATAAATAAAACATAGTCTCTAAGCTCTAAATACCAGAGCAGCGTTTCTCGATGTCAGCATACAGACAAATCCCCAGGGATCCTGTTAAAAGGCAGAGTCTGAGTTGTGGGTCTGGATCCAGAGTTGTGTGTTTTTAAGATGCTCCCAGGTGGTGCTGATGTTGCTGGCCTGGGAGCAAGTGACTCCGAGGTCCTTAATGTGTCCCCCATCTTCTCGGTGTTATCGTGAGGATCCGGTGTAGTGTCAGTCACTCAGTCACGTCTGACTGTGTTCCCATGGACTGTAGCTCTCCAGGCTCCTCTGTCCATGGAGTTCTCCAGGCAAGCACGCTGAAGTAGGTGGCCGTTCCCTTCTCCAGGAGATCTTCCCAGGGATTGAACCTGGGTCTCCTGCATTGCAGGCAGATTCTTTACCATCTGAGCCACCAAGGGAGCCCCAACGTATATAAAGGTACCTGTCAAATAGGATGTTTGTTCTTGCTGGATTTCAAGACAGTTGGGTGACATAGATGCTTCTGCCGGAGGTGTTCTTGGCCCCCTGGTTGATTCAGCGGAATCGGGGCCAAGCTGAGGTATATGGATGCTGGAAGATTCAAGTTTTAATCTTGATTTAAAGTTAAATCAGGTTCTTTTTTCAAATGCTTTTCCCTTATAGGTTATTACAAAATATTGAGTAGAGTTCCCTGTGCTATAAAGTAGGTCTTTGTTGGTTGTCTATTATATACATAGTAGTGGGTATATGTCAATCCCAGAGAATCTTATATATATCCACTTCACAGAATTCTACCAAACATGCAAAGAACTTATACCAATCTTTCTCAAACTCTTCCAAAAGACTGAAGAGGAGGGAACACTCAAAGACATTCAGTGAAGCCACCATCGCCCTGATACCAAAGCCAGACAAAAACACTACCAAGAAAGAAAATTATAGGCCAACAGCATTGATGAATATATATATTCATATTCATATATATTCAGATGAATTCACCTATATGTATGTGTATGCATATATATGAATCACTTTGCTGTACACCTTAATCTAGCACAGTATTGTAAATCACCTGTACTTCAATTTTAAAAAAAGATCAGGCAGCCACATACACTAAGTCCCCTCTTCCTGCTTCCCCTCGCCCCATTTCATGTGAGCTTTTCTACGAAGGATGTTCTCTTTCTCTTGAGATTACTCTGGCCCTATATCACCCACAGGACCTCAAACCACCCAGCAGGGAACAGCGGCCTGCTGCAGAGAGATGTGGTTTTGCTATTTAACCAATCAGCAAGATTGGCAGCCGTATGAAATAGCCAAATGTTTAACCCAAGATTAGTTAGTGAAAAAATCCTATGTTAGGTTGATAAGGATGTCAGCCTAACAAAGATATGTCCGTCCTTTATGAGGCAACGGTTTGTGGTATCCTATTCCAAGGGTGAGCATGGTACCCCTTCGTTAACTAATACTGTTAACCCCAGGGGTGGTGACCTTGTGTTTTGGGAACACCCGTCCCCTTTAAGTGTCTGTTACAAGGTGGTAGGAGTGTGAGGGGATTGAACTGAGAGGAGACGAGAAGCAGTTTATTCTAGTCTCATCCTTTCACTCTCTTTAAGATATCAAAATTAAAATAAATATGATTTGTAAAAGCAGTACATCAACATCATCTAGAGCACAATCAATACTAAAATTTCAAGGTGAAAAATTACCCAGAGGGAGAAAAACATGAAGTGTTCGGATCCCAGAAGAAGGAAGAAATCTAAAATATATTTCATTGATCTCATCAGAGCATTTTTAGGCTTGCTGGTTTTCACAATGCAGAAATTCCAAAAGTTTATTTGAACACTTCACTAAGAAGACATTGTAAGCAAAGTTGCCAGAACATTTTCGTAGAGTAAGTCATTTTTCAGCAAACCCTGGTTCTCTTTGGCATGTTGGTATCAGGAGGAAAGCCAGGAAAGAGAGCAGTTTTGTTCTCTTGTAAATTGATGATGGTCCTGTTCCTAAAAAGTTGAGCATCGAATGAATTTTGTAAATTGAGTCTTATTTTTGAATGCGCTAGGGGAATCCCATAAAAACAAGAAGCCTTTTGGTTAAATGAATACTTTCTCTCTCTCGCACTCTCTCTCTCATTTTGCAATTTAAAATTTTTTCTCTAGATCTGGAGTTTTGTATATTTTGTCTGCTCAGAGCAGGAACCACCTGTGGATAAAGAGAAGGGAAGAAAGAATAATTAGTCCAATCACACTCCTTGGGGTCCAGGCTGGGAGACCCTTTCAGAGAGGCCAGATGCAAGGTCCTCCAAGCAGCCTTCTACATGCAAGGTCTTCAGGAGCCGGATGAGCCCACGTCCCAGGTGGTGAGGGTGCCAGGCAGGGGGCCAGGCCAACCTGGGTTTGGCTCCTGGCTCTGTCACCCACCAGCTGTGTCCTAGAAAACTCATCTGACCTCAGTGCCTGCAGTTCCTCAAGTTTGTGATGAAGCTGTTTCCCTTAGAAAGTGCTGGGGGGTGAGCCAAGACTGCACCAAACAAACAGCAGATGCTCTGTAAGCGGTAACTGCATTTAGGGAGGGCCCCGGGGTATTTTTGGGTTTCCCAGGTGGCTCAGTGGTAAAGAATCCGCCTGCAATGCAGGAGATGCGAGTTTGATCCCTGGGTTGGGAAGATTCTCTGGAGAAGGAAATGGCAACCCACTCGAGTACTCTTGCCTGGAAAATCCCATGGCCAGAGGGGCCTGGTGGGCTACAGTCAATGGGGTCACAAAGAGTCAGACTCGACTGAGCGACTCAGCAGTAGCAATGGGGTGTTTTGGTGCAGAGTCCCTTGACCCAATGGGGACATCCTGTGTTTTCCTCACTTCTCTCTTTCTTGTCCCTACTTTAGCTGTTCTTACCATCTCCTAAAGACGGTCTTTCTCTCTGAGATCTGTGTGGGGAGGGCCATGACCAGTCAGCAGGGTTTCTCACAATATGGAATATCACAGTCGCCAGCTAGGTGTTTTTTTTTTTTTTAATATTTGCTGGTGACTTGGTCGCTCAGTCATATCCGACACATACTGCCCCATGGACTGCAGCCTACCAGGCTCCTCCATCCATGGGATTCTCCAAGCAAGAACACTGGAGTGGGTTGCCATTTCTTCCTCCAGGGGATCTTCCCAGCCCAGGGATTGAACCTGGGTCTCCTGCATTGCAGGCAGATTCTTTACCGATTGAGCCACAAGGGGAGCCCTTTCAATATTTATTTTTACTTACTTTTCTGGCTATGCCAGTCTTACTTGCAGCATGTGGGATCTAGGTCAAACCCAGGCTTCCTGCATTGGAAGTGCGGAGTCTTAACCACTGAACCACCAGGGAAGTCCCTTACCATCTAGTTTTTACACCAACCTGCTGCCCGCACGTTCCCTTCCCAGGGCAGAACTGTCAGGGGGCCCCTGGCTCTTAACTGGCCTGCTCCGGGTCTCACGGCTAATGGCTCAGAACAGCCCCGACTCTCCGTGCACCTCCTGCCTCCTCTCTCCCTCCCTGGATGCCGTTCCAAGGCATCCAGCAGCCTCTCCTGCAAGGCTCAGCATCCCTAACGCTGCTCTCCTTCCCGCCACTTGAATTTCTCCCCCTAGGAAGCTGTCGAGGGCTCAACCACTTACAGAGAGCCTGGCCCACCAGCCTTCATCCTAAAACCACAGAATAGGGTGCTGATATCTGACTGAGAAGGTCCCGAAGACCAAGGATCACCATGCTGAGAGCCCCCAGTCCAGGTTATTTTTCTGAGCTGTCTGAGCTGAGCAAGCACACGTTATCTGCATTTAGCAGCTTTCTGTACTTAGAGGCAAAGGAGCCATCCCTGGAGGCAGAGAGGCCGAGGAAGAGGACCGCAGGCAGGAGGGATGGAGGGGATGAAGGTGGCTGAGGGCCGGCCCTGCGCCGGGACCCACGCTGGGCCCTCCGCGCCAGGTCAGCCTCGTGAGACCCTCCCTGTGCCTCCGGGCCCCCTGAGTCTGGCTCTGGGAGATCTGGGTCCAGTTGGTGGCAGGTCGGCCCCTGGCCTTCCAGTTGACCCTGTGACAGCCCTGGCCGTTCTTGGGCCTGATGAAGCCTTTGAGAGAGAAGGAGACGGAGATAGCAGGAGGAGCCGCTGAGCAAGCTGATGACCGCACTGTGCTGCCAACATCGATCCAGATTTGATCGATTTCCGTCTGCGAACTCTGCAGCCCCACTATTGATCCCGAAGCACTCGAATCGACAAGGAAAATGTCTTCCTCTCAGAAGGTGGGCATGCTGGCCAGCTTGAGTGCTGGAGCGCCTTTGGAGTGAGGGGACACAGGTGAGAGTCTCATGGAGGGGACCTCCCTTCCAGAGACCGCTGGGCTCTTCTTGAAGGGCCTCCTTGAGGTGGCGTGAGGATGTGCGAGTGGGCTTTGGAGTGAAGTCCACCAGGGTTTGGCTCCAGTTCAGCCACTTGCTTTCCTGGCGTATTGCACAAATTTTTCATTCATTTGTTTTCCATTCAGTAACTATTGAGCGCCTAATATATACTGTGTACTTGAAATACACAAGTGAAGAAGTTCAGCCTGACACCTGTTTTAACAATGTTCTTTTTTTCTTGCTTGAGGAGGTCACTTTGTTTTAAATTTCTATTATGAGGAATGTCAAATATACCCAGAAGAAGAGTTTTCACTATCCGCCCTCCCCATTATAGGGCACTGTAACATGTGCTGGAGAAGTCTCTGTGAGACCTGAAGTCAGTTACTGAGCCCTGCTAAACCTCAGTTTCTTCATCTGCAAAATGGGGGCAATGTACTTACTTAGCGGGCAGTACAGAGGACTGAATGCTGTGCTTCAGGTACTGTGCTTAGGGCCCTGCATGCAGGTGGGGAGGACCTCATACCTGTGAACAAACACAGGGCTGCAGGGAGGACTCAGTGAAAGGACGACAGAGTGATGGAAGAGGCATAGTGCTAGTGGGACCAGGGACCATCGGGGTCACGGTCGTGATGCTGGCTGCTTACAGCAAGTGCCTGACCAAGAGCAGAGGCCCTCAGTAGACGAGGGTAATGATGAAGATGATGGTGATAGTGATGGTGATGATGGTGATGGTGCTTATGGTGATCCTAATAATGGTGATGGCAATGATGGTGATTATAATGATGCTGCTGCTGGTGGTAATCATGATGATAGTGATGATGGAGGTGATGATGGTGATAGTGATGGTGGTGGTGATGATGAAGATGGTGATCATAATAATGTTGATTATAATGATGATGATGCTGGTGGTAATAATGATGATAGTGATAATGGAGATGATGATGGTGGTGATGATGGTGATGGTGATGATGAAGATGGTGATCATAATAATGGTGATGACAATGATGGTGATTATAATGTATAATGATGATGATGCTGGTGGTAATCATGATGATAGTGATGATGGAGATAATGATGGTGATGATGGTGATAGTGATGGTGGTGATGGTGATGATGAAGATGGTGATCATAATAATGTTGATTATAATGATGATGATGCTGGTGGTAATAATGATGATAGTGATAATGGAGATGATGATGGTGGTGATGATGGTGATGGTGATGATGAAGATGGTGATGATAATAATGGTGATGACAATGATGGTGATTATAACGACGGTGCTAGTGGTGGTAATCATGATCTTGATGATGATGGTGGTGATAGTGATGGTAGTGGGAGTGATATGGTAATGATGGTGATAATGTTGATGGTGGTAATCATGATAGTGATGATGGTGGTGGTGATGATGATGAATATGGGGTGGTGAGATGCATTTTCTTGAATTTAAACATGGTTGGTAAAAGAGAGATGAGAGAAGAGAGAAAATTATGTGCTAGTGAAAGGAAGTGAAGAGATCTCTTAGAAGAGGCATCATCCTGTTCTGTGAAAATAATATATTAAATATGAAAGTATGAATATGCTGAGATGATGTAAAACCCCGTAGTGTGGGTTGAGGATCTTCCACGTGCAAGGTGTCAGGCTGGATTCTGGGGGCTCACGGCTCACAGTCAATGTCAGGCATTTGCCTTTGCCTTCAAAGAGATAATCCTCTATTTGGGGGAGACACAACAGAATCTCCTGATAAATTTTGACAATTATTATTTAAATAGCAGCCCGACACCGAAGAAGAGCTGACACAAGGTGAGGTGGATTAATCGGCCGTTAATGGTGCAGATGTTAAATGCTCCAAGGTCAGAGGAGAAGAGATCCCTTCAGGCAGAGCCATCATCAACCTCTTCTGATAGATGGGTTTCTGTTCAGTCTTCACGGATGTGTGAGAGAGAAAGTCCTTCAAATATGGTTCAGAGGTCAATGCAATGATGTCAAGTTTGGTTCAAACTTGGTTGCATAGAGTTTAGTGAGTTTTAAATCACTTTTAGGTGTGGTTCAAATCCCTGGGTCCCTGTCTGGCACTGGAGAGAAGAAGCCCACTAAATAAAGCTTCAGGGCAGACTGCTGCCCCCAGGCCTGGAGGCTGGGTTGCGTGCAGGTGGGGGAATGACTTAGCAGCCAGCCTTGGGCAATCCACCTCCCTGCTCGGACTTTGGGATTCCAGCTGTAAAATGGGGGTAACCAAACCCTCCACATGGCAGGGATTGTTGGGAGGATTACGAGATGACTTGAGGGCACAGTATATTCAGCTGTACAGACTTGGGCTGTTTACAAGTTGGTCTCATCTAATCCCACTTTCGAAAGGGTGAGTTTTTCCTTCACCCCCCAGGGACACATTTTCCCAGGCACCCAATACCCTGGGTGGTTTGATGAGAGACAGTCAACATAGGACAGAGCCTCGGGCACAGAGGTAAGCGTCCCCAGGCCAGACACTGGGCCAAGGGTAAGAGAAGACATTGGCTCTGTCCTGCATCCGGCTCTACAGAGACAAATGGTGTCAAGCAAAGGGGTGAGTGGCTACTGGTGTTTCATGTTCTATACTTCTCTTGGGAGGTATTTGCATTTTAGCCAAGACCTTATGGAGATTGTACCTTATGCTGAAAGAATTGCTCCTTGATGGATATCTGGGAGGTTGAGAGATCTGGTGATAAAACACTGGATACTTATCAGGAGGTGTGTATTAGATTTTGTTACAAAATAATGTGTGTAGTGTTCGATGTTGTTGTTCAGTTGCTAAGTCATGTCTGACTCTGTGACCCTGTGGGCTGCAGCACATCAGGTTCCTCTGTCCTCCACTATCTCCTGGAGTTTGCTCAAATTCATGTCCATTGAGTTGGTAATGTTATCTCACCATCTCGTCCTCTGCCGACCCCTTCTTCTTTTACCTGCAATCTTTCCCAGCATCAGGATCTTTTCCAATGAGTCGGCTGTTTGCATTGGGTGGCCAAAATATTGGAGCTTCAGCTTCAGCATCAGTCTTTCCTATGAATATTCAAGGTTGATTTCCTTTAGGATAGACTGGTTTGATCTCCTTGTGGTCCTTGTGTAGTATAGGTCTATTTTTCAAAGAAAATGACAAATCAACTGGATAGTCACTGTGAATACATTCATGCACATAAACACATGTACACAAAGATCCACAGAGTTGCACATCAAACTGATAACAACAGTGAATTTGGGGGAAATCTGGGATGGAAGGTAGGGTGGCCAAAAAGGATTTGTCTTCTCTATGTTGTTTCGGTTTTGTTTGGGGGAGAATATACTCATTGGTCAGAGCAGGGAATTTGGAGTTGGAGCACTGGATTCTTTGAGTTTCCTCATGTGTCAATGAAGACAAGTTAGCTTCCCTGGTGGCTCAGATGGTAAGGAATCTGCCTTCAATGTGGGAGACCCAGGTTCGATCCCTGGGTTGGGAAGATCCCCTGGAGAAGGAGGTGGCTACCCACTCCAGTATTCTTGCTTGGAGCATCTCATGGACAGGGAGCCTGGTGGGCTGCAGTCCACGGGGTTGCAAAGAGTCGGACTTGACTGAGCACCCCCACACACAGTCTTCAATGAGCTGTCATGGGGACCGAATGAGGTGATGAGGATGTGGCTGCCATCACAATGCGTGGCACAGAGAACTCCCTCGAGAAGAGTCAGTGTCGGCTCACCTGACCATTTCCTCTTCCTGTCCCACAGGAAGACTACATTTTCCAGCCTGCCTTGCAGTCGGCAGTCACACGGCCGGCTCTGGCTGACGAACTGTGTGCAGAAGTGCCGTCTACCTGTTCTCACCACAGATCCACCCGCACCATCCTCCTAATGTTTTATCTCCCCAGGTGAATGTTAGATAAATGTGTCTCAGAGGATGTCTACTCAGAAAGCCACCCAACTCACATTAGATGGTGACACGAGCAAGAAATGAATGAGTCTGCGTTGACCCACTGAGATTTGGGGGGTGCTTTGTTGCCAGTGCTGATGTGATAATCAACCTAATGTATCATTTCCTAAATCCATATTGGAAAATCCAATAAGAGATGATTGTAAAATTGCTCTGGGCTGTGAAGGGGCCCATGCGGTAATGGCCAGGCTGGGCAGTGAGCCTCCTGAGAGGAGAGCCCGGCCTCGGACTCCGGGAGGGCCAGGGATGGTGGGTGGGAGAAGGGCTCGGAAAGAGGGCGTCCAGGCCCCCGCCAGGTGCAGAGAGGAGCCTCCATCTGCGGATGGCTGCTGCCGCTTCTCGAGTTACAGGAGAGTCTGTGGATCAGGCAAGGCTCAGTTCCCAGGATCAATTCACTGCAGGCTGATAAGAGACTGGATGTGTTGTTGGGGATTGGCCGTTGCCCAGGCCAAAGCAGAAAACCTGCACTGTAAGCAGTAATTAAGAAGCGATTTGCCCTTGGCCCCTGTTCCTGGGATGAATGCCAGGCCCTGCGAGCATCCAGAGCGGCCAGTCTCCGGAGCCGGCTCGGCTGGGGGCAGGTGACACGTGCCCACAGGTGCCTCGGCCCACCTGGGCCTTGGTGGAGCCCTGTCCTAGCTCTGGGCCCGGGTCCTCTGTCGCGCCTGTCCTGTGGGTGAATACTGCTGCAAAGGGGGGCTTCTGGGGCATGAAGGTGAGCCGATCGCGGGGGCAAGCTTGCCAGTGTGATGGGCACTGTGGAAATGTCAGTAGCTGACTGTGTGAATTTGGCCACAGCACAGTCATTCCCTGGGTCTGTTCTCTCTTCTCTGCCACGGCTGGGGGTGGGGTGGGCGGGGGAGGGTGGCCTGTTTGTCCAATTCCGGACCCAGGGAGACGGTCCCGGTGCTGACAGCATCCCTGCCCTCTTGGAGCTTCCAATCTGCTTCATCAGTTCATGTCCCGCAGACAGGCAGTCTCGGGGGCTGTGGACAGTGAAACCTGAAACCGGGAGCATCTCCCTTTGCAGACCAGATAGTGGAGCTGAGTTTGGGGATGAGGTAGGGAGAAGCGATGGAAGAAAGCAAGACTTGTTGGTGAGCCTGGTATATAAACACTCCGCACATCTCTGTAATATATGCAGTGACATATACTTTTTTGCCTGTGGAAGCTTAAAATCGTGTTGGTATATATAAGACAGTTGTGGGAGGGGAGGGAGAAAAACAGATGGGAAAGAGGAACAGAGAGGCAATTTCCTTTTGCCTTGACTCTGGGTGGATTATTTCGTGGGAAGGCACGGTTTATGTTCCTCTTGGCGAGCGGTTTCCTACAGTTAATCATCCCCACCCCGCCCCCCACGGAGGTAAGGGAGGTGCTGCAAGACAGGAGTGACTCACCGGTTCACCACCAACCCCCCCAAGTCTCAACCCCTGCTTGCCAAGGCCCACACCTTCCCATCCGGGGTTTCTTGTGCCTTTTAGGGAACAGCCCCAGCAGCAAAACCCCAGCCAGGGGCCACCGAAGGATGAGAACTGAGTGAAGAAGTTTCCAGCCTACTGGCTCAGACATTCCCATCTTCTTGTGATGAGATCGGCTGCCCTGCTATTTTGGGGGGTGAAGTCTCTCTTTCGGAATAAAAATGAACGGGTAGATTAGCTTAGTAAGAAAAAGGATTTTGCCTTTTTCTTCCCTGTGATCCTATGAATGGTGCCAGGCCTGGTCTCTGGCCCCGGGGAGGTGCAGGGGACTCCAGAAAGCTGATCCAAGGGTGCCTTCCAGGCTCCTGCTTCCGACCTGCCCTCCCTAGCCCTGCTCGCCCTGCCCAGCCGCCCTGGGACTGCCTCACTTGACCGCTTAATGAGAAAAACAGCTTACCTTTGCAATCTGGCTTATAAGTTACACAGCTCTTTCAGACATTACCCCCCCTCCCCATTTGCTCTTTGTCGAGTCTGTTTGTTGGTAGGTCTGCATCTTGAGTGGTGGTGAGGTTAAGTGGTGTGCCTAGCACCAGTAGAGCTTGATTCTGTATCCTATGGGCTTCCCAGGTGACGCTAGTGGTAAGGAACCCGCCTGCTGATGCAGGAGACAGAGGAGACGCAGGTTCGATCCCTGGGTGGGGAAGATCCCCTGGAGGAGGGCATGTTAAACCCACTCCAGTGTTCTTGCTTGGAGAATCCCATGGACAGAGGAGCCTGGCGGGCTACAGTCCATAGCGTTGCAAAGAGTCAGACAGGACTGAAGCGACTTAGCACGCACGCACGCACTGTATCCGGTGCTTGCCCCTGCGGGGCAGTATTGTGAGGGGTGGGGGGCGTGGGGGGTGTGTGATGGGGAGGTCTGTGTGTGTCACTGTGTGCAGAGGGCCGTGCTGTGTCTGGTGTGTGTCTGTGTGTGGTGGGGTGCGTGCCTGCATGTGTAGGGTGTGGGGGCGATAGGGGCGGGGGAAACTGTTGTCTATGTCCGCTTATCGTGGGCTGCCAGAGGCCTGTCCACCTGCCTTCTTCCCCCGGGCCTGCCTGGATTCCTGCAGCGTCACATTGCACCTGTATCCAGCCGTCCTCATGAGACCAGGTCACACCTGTAGTTTGCCTGTGGGCATTCCCGAGAGGGTGCCAGGGTCGAGCAGGTGGTGGGTGGACATGGGCCGGGAGCAGCTGGCTTCTGAGACATCAACTTCAGAAGGCCAGGGACACGGCCACACTTCCTGGCTCCCTCAGTGACAAATGTGTGGTGTCACGATGGGAGACTTCTGGAAGCCCTCTCGACCTCCCTCTCTCTGATAGCCAGACCGCACCATGTCTGGGGCTAACAAGCTCCATACAACATATAAGCTGCTGGAAATTTGTTCCCAAATCACCGCCTTCAAATCTCGAGAGAGGTCCCTTGCGGCGTGTTCTGGGGGTTGGTGAAGTCCGCATCCCTGGATCCCTCTCCTTGAGATTCCCTGGATGCCCATTACATCATCCCTTCAGCCGCTCCAGGAAGGCCTGGGGCTTGACCGCTCCACAGGACAGAGTGACTCTTGTGACCCCAGGCACCTGGTCCGCATCGCTGCTGAGTGCGGGCTGTGTGCTGACCCAGGGCCGAGCTTTGCCTGCACAATCTCACGCCTGCCAAGTACCTTTATCTGAATGATGGATGCAGGTGGTTCACTGAAGGCAACGGTCCCCTGCCCCGCCCCGTCTCATCCAACTCCGCCCCCCAACAAAGCGTCTGTAACAGCTCCTCTGTGCACGTCTTCAGGTGGCTGTCTCCCATCTTGATATTAACATGCTCTCGGTTAGCCTCCACCGCAGTCCCGCGGGGCAGCTGCTCCTAGTGTCTCCATTTTACAGATGAGGAGACTGAGTCTTAAAGGAGACACGTGTTTTCCTCGGGGCCCCTGGAGCTGGGACACAGCCAAGCCAAGGCCCGCCTCCCTGTCTTTACCCGAAAGCCACAGCGCATCCAAGAGGCCACCCCATGCGTCCCCTCTTTCTGCCCGGTTGCCCCCGGAGCTCGGGCCCCCTTGCCACCCGGAGGGGCTCCTCTGGCTCCAAGGCCGGGCTAGCGATAGGCACAGCGCCCTCTAGCTTCCACCCAGCTCGGAGCATGGCCGTCTCCCCAGCTCAAGGATCACAGTCTGTTTCTTCTGGAAGTGATGCTCCCAGGAGACACGAGCTGGTGGCCGAGGGGCGTGGGCTGCTCCATGGGAGCTGCCTGAGCACACTCCAGGGAGGAGGGGGCCGGGTGGGTGGTGGGAAGCATCACTTTTTCTCCCTCCCTCCCATCCTTCCTGCTTTCCATTCAGCTTTATCAAGGCATAGTTGATATATTAAAAAGCTATAAGTTTAATATGTATAATCTGATGACTTTGGACACATGCATGCACCTATTATGCCATCACCACCATCACAATGGTAAACATATCCATCACTTCCAAAAGTTTCCTTGCATCCCTTAATTTTCTTCTTATAGTTTGGGTATTTTTTTTCCTGTGTAAGAACACTTAACGTGAGATCTACCCTCTTAGCAAACTTTGAAGGGCACACTTTCGAATTGTTAAATGTAGGCGCAGAGTTGCCCAGCAGCTCTCTGGAACTCACTCATCTTGAGTCTTTCTCTGTGTCCACCAAACATCCCAGCTGCATTTCCTCGCCCGCAGCCCCTGACAACCACAGACCCATTGTCTGCACCTGAAGTTTCACCTCTCTGGGTCCCTCGTAGAAGTGGGGTCAGGCAGTGTTTCTTCCTCTGTGACTGACTTATTCACTCAGCATAATGTCTTCCGGACCCATCCATGTTGCCCAAAGTGGCAGAATTTCCTTTCCTTTAAGGATGAGTAATATTTATGGTATGTGTATTAACCACATTTTCTTTATCCATTCATCTGTCTAGGGATGTTGAGTGGTTTCCACACTATTGATATTTTGAATAATGCTGCAATGAACATGGGGTTACTAATATCTCTTTTAGAGTCCAGTATCAGTTCTTTCGGGTTTACAACCTGAAGCGGGGTTACTGGATTATAAGGAAGTCTTATTTTTCATTTTTTAGGAACCTCCACACTAGTTTTGAAAGCAGTCGCACTATTTTACACACCCACCAGCACGGCCCACGGGCTCCAGTTTCTCTACCGCCTTGCCCACCCTGGTTATTCTTTCTGAGAACAGCCATCCTGACAAGTGTGAAGCGATAGGAAGGGTCACTTTCATTTTCAGCGGGCCACTTTTTCCTTTCTGGCATGCATATACCGCTACTGAGGCTTCCACGGTGGCTCAGTGGTAAAGAATCCACCTGCAAAGCAGGAGCCACAGGAGATGCAGGTTCGATCCCTGCGTTGGGAAGATTCCCTGGAGGAAGGCATGGCAACCCACTCCAGTATTCTTGCCTGGAGAATCCCATGGACAGAGGAGCCTGGCAGCCTACAGTCCATGGTGTCACAGAGAGTCAAACACAACTGAAGTGACTTGCTGCGAACACATACTGCTATTAAAGTCAGTTGTGTTATGGACTGAATGTTTGCATTCTCCCCAAACTAATACGGTGAAGTTATAACCCCTAATGTGATGGTGTTAGGAGATGGGGCCTTTGGGAGATGGTTAGGGTCAGATGAAGTTGTGAGGGTGCACCCCTCATGCTGGGATTAATGTCCTTATAAGAGGGGAACAGATGGCAGAGCTTCAGCTACGTGAGGACACGGCAAGACAAGAGCCATCTGCCAGTCAGGAAGAGGGTCCTCACCAGGAACCGAGTCTGCCAGCACCTTGATCTCGGATGCCCAGCCTCTAGGACTGCGAGAAAATCAGTGCCTGTGTTTAAGCCACCCTGTATAAGGTCTTTCGTGATAGCAGCCCAAGTTGAATAAGACAAATTGAAATGTGAAAAAGTAGACAGCTGTCGGTTTAAGTGGTACCACTAGTGAGTATGTATTTCTTGTATATTTTGAACAATTTTAGATTTACAGAAAATTGCACATACAGTACAGAGGGTTCCCATACTCACTGCACCCAGTTTTTCCTGTTATTGGCATCTTAGCGTGGTACACTCGTTACAGTGAGTGACCCAAAGTTGACACGGTTTTATTCACCGGAAGCCCACTTTATTCAGGTTGCCCTGGTTCTCTCCTCACATCCTCTTTCTGTTCCAGGATACATCCTGTCTGCAGGGCAGATGCCATGCTACACCTTCTCATAGAGGGTCAGGCTCCTCATGGCTGTGACGGTGTCTGACTGTCCTTGCATTGGATGATGTTGACAGTTTGGGGAGCCGTGGTACCCACTGGTTTCCTAGGATGTGATTTGGCTGATGGGCTCTTTTCCATCCCTGAGAAGGCAAGGTCCCCGCTGAAGTTGTCCAAATCTTCCGTTGGGAAGTTCCTTCTGTGGGTGAGGATTTGGAGTGAAACACACCAGTTTCCTGGGCAAAATTTCAGTCAAATGAATTCTCACCCCACCCATCTCTGCCAGCTGGAAATGGAAGCCACATCCAGGGCTGGGAAGGGGGTTGGCCAAGCCTGCTGAGTGCCCTGCAAGGCTCGGAGGTGGGGGTGGGAAGTGGGGGTGAGAGGAGCCCCACCGTCTGGGTTTGCCTCCAGCTCTGCCCGCACAGACACCCCCCTGCCAGTGACCCTGCATCCCCGCCTCGGTTGGTGGGAGAGTGACGGAGAGCCGCCTTGGTTAGCTGGTGCAGATGCAGAGTGCCTAGACTTGTTAGCACCGAGCAAGCATGGCTGTGCTGATGTCAGTACCAGTTGTAACTGGAAACCACTGACACGGAGGAGACTGGTGAATTCCCTTCCGCAGCACCCTTCCTGACAGCCAGGTGGTACGGCTGTTTTTCTACTTGCAAGATCCCTTTAAGACACAGCGCAGGAGTGTGTGGCATGTAGTAAATTCTTTACAAATGTCAGGATAGTATGTTTCACAGACACCTGGGCTCATTGCAGGCCCCCTGGCCCTCCCAGGCGATTCCAGTCCTACAGCCTCGTGGGTAACCCATGGGCTCTGCGGTCAGATGCTTGAGGGTTCAAATCCTGGCTGTTCTTGAGACAGGCTGGGACCTGGGACCCTTGGCGGCAGGGCTTGCATCGGACAAACGTCTCCTCCAGTAAGGAATTGCAAAGCAATTATAAAGGGACTAAAAATAACTGTGTCCATGGGTAGTTGGTGCAAATTATGGACAAAAGGTACAAAAAGGCCAAGAACCCAGCTGCTCCTTCTGAAGATCTGGGAACAAAACAGTGTGTTGGGAGCAAGGCAGGGTACCCTGCACACCCCCTAGATACAACACCCCCAAGGGGGTGGGCAGACCACCTAAGCCATCCTCTGGCTTGACCCCCACACACACCCTACCCTTACCCCTTATAAGGCACAATCTCGCCCTCCTTGGCCAGCAGGCGAGGGAAATGGTTACTTGTTCTTACTCCCCGCCCTGCCCCCACTGCAGCGTGAGCCCCAGGAAAGCCTTGTCTGGCCTCTGATCAATATTTGCTGTAATCATCATCTGTGGTTGCGTAGATCCCAGACTGGTAACACTCTCACCACTGGCTATGTGATCTCGGGTAGTTCACCAGCCTCTCTGCACCTCGCTTTCCCCAACTGTAAAATGGGGATAACAGTAACACTTCCTTGTAGCATTGTTGTCTGGGTTAAATGAGATGACGGGTGTGGCATATAGTAAGTGCTCAATAAATGGGAGTGATTAGTGTCATTAACACATCTGTGGGGACAGCCTTTGTGGAAGGCACTGCCCAGGGGCTCAGGAGAGATCACCAGTAGTGGGGAGCATGCATGTGTGCAAGAGGTGGCCTCTGAGGTCCAGTCACCCCTCCGCTGGGGACTCAGGTCACCTGCGCTTTCCCCACAGCTTCAGTCCTTAAGGTGAATATGTTTCTGCTACCCCATATTGTGTATTGGGGTGTCATCTGAATAAGGTACCATTTTTATTTATTTGTTTATTTTTTTAAGGTACCATTTTTAAAGTTCTGCCCTGTCCACAGGCCATGCTCCATGCTTTCATATATACGATTTCACTCAATTTTCACAAATGTTATCCCATTACGCAGGCAGAGAAACGGAGGCTCACATATGCATCCACAGGTCACAAGACTGTTGGCAATGGGCTTGGAAGCCCACGGGTCTGTGCTTTTGCCCCCCAATG
Source organism: Odocoileus virginianus (assembly GCF_023699985.2). Classification (NCBI taxonomy): domain Eukaryota; kingdom Metazoa; phylum Chordata; class Mammalia; order Artiodactyla; family Cervidae; genus Odocoileus; species Odocoileus virginianus. Next base: position 1,814,945 of record NC_069705.1, on the reverse strand, counting down.
CTTGGCCACAGAGAGCATGTGCCCCAGTAATGAAAAGCACCGCACCCTCATTATGAACATTAAATCTTTCCCGGGGGCAAGGGCTGTGTCTGCCTTGTCACCTCCATCCTACACCTTAGTCCAGGAAGTGGCACAGAGTCAGGGTGTGATCAGTGCTTGCTGAGTGAATCATGACTGCTGCTTACAGCCATGTTGCACCCTTCAGCCCATCCTATCCTCAGAACCACCCGGCGGGAGAGAGGCTGATAATGTAATCTCTAGCTCCCGGGTCAAGGGAATGTACGGGAAATGAACACTGACCCAGGCTGTTCTGCAGGCGGATGTGTTGCGGATGTAACCTTGTTTAATCCACGCAAGTGGACTCTGAGGCGGTGTCCCGCGGCAGCAGACTGCAGAGAGCCAGGACAACGGCCTCCATCCACGTCCAGACCCCCAGGCCCGTGTGCTGCCCCGGGCACCCCTTGCCCTCCTTTCCAGAGAGCCCTGGAGCCCTAAGCCCTCGTGGTCCTTAGCCCAGGCTGAGTTGCCAGCATTCAAAGCTGGGGCACTGAGAAACGGAGCTTGACCTAGGACGACATGATGCTCAGCCCCCCAAGACCACCCCGGGGGGATGGGGAGACAGGAGCCCGCCTGCGCCGCTGCGACAGTGTTGTCCGTAAAGGGCCTGGTGCGGCGTCCGGCACGTGGGCTGTGCTCATGGCGCAGGACTGGTCATCGTGTGTTCGTGCTCTCATCACACGGCCCCTAACATTGCAGACAAGAGACAGCAGGAATCAGTGGAGGGCGAAAACCCTGCCTCATCCATTTCTGTTACGAATGACTTCCTCTCCCCTCCACAAGAGCAAGAACTGAGGTTTTTTTTTTCCCCCTTCTTTAAAAAACTCGGGGTTGTTAACAAAGGAACTGAGCCGTCAGCAAGTTTTCCTCATCAAGAAAGGATTTGCAGAAGGAAAGGAGGTCATTTTGACAAGTCTTGTGAGTTGCGCTGGGTGCAGGGGAACTTTCTGGCACATCTGGGCCTTCCAGAACTGCTGCTTCAGAGGGCCGCGTCATCCCCACTGGGGTCCGCGGGAGAGCGTGACTCCCTCCACTGGAGCAGCTGGGCAGGGCGCAGAGCGCAGGGTGGGGGTGGGTACGTGGACTGGAGCCGCTCCTCTTCCAGTCCTTCTGCCCTCCCCGCCTGCAGTAGACAGCAGGTCCTCTCCCTTTCCCCTGGTGGGGGCTCCCAGGAGACTGGATGCTGTGTGCGAGGGTCCCAGGGGGTCATGGGGGGGTCTTTCTGCTTGGAGGAGCCAGGACCTCCGGGTAAAGATGTCCCAGGGCAGCCTGGCCCCCCGCTCAACGTCTCAGATGGCAGAGACCTCAGGTGTCCCTAGGCCAGGAGTCAAGAAACTTCTACGAAAGGCCAGACAGCAAATCAATACCTTAGATTTTGCAGAACGTGTGATTTTTGTCACAACTGTTATTCTTGATTTTTTTCCCCAACCATTAAAAAATGTAAAAAAAATCCTTAGTTTGTGAGCTGTACAAAAATCAGCCAGGGGCCATAGTTTGCACACTCCTGTCTAGTCTGTGTTCCTCTTCTTGCCTCCTGAAGCCTCCCCTCTCCACCCGACCCTGGACCAGGTGTTTGTCCAGCCCAGCCTGAAAGTCTTCCCAGTAGCGATCAGCCATCACTCTTGTTAACGAATGTGAAAAGCCTCAATGGTAGTGGCCTTGGTCTCCAAGACACCTCTTGCCTTCTAGCTACGCCCGCCTTCTCGCTGTCTTCAGATCAGACGTTCAGTTGTTGGGAATTAGCCCGGCCCTGGGCTCAGCGACCATCCTAGTCAGAGCCCTGCCCTGGGAGGGACCAGGTGTTGAGGGATGCCGAGTGTGTGCAATGGCAGGAGGCGAGCAGTAGGCGGCAGCACTGAGCCGCCTTTATTCAATTTCTCCCTCAGCAAGAGTCTCAGACCCAAAAGGGCCCTGGCCTTTGCATCCTCATCACTGGAGGAGATGGAGACAAGACTGCTGCGCTCCAGAGCGGGGGCTGGTGCTCCGGCCTGCTCACCTGGGGCTCCATCCGCCACATTGCTTCCTCCAAGACTGGGCCACATTCCTTTACTTTGGGTGACCTCTTTGATGCCTCCAGGACATCCCCGCGGTGATCACTAAAGGTCCGCTTGGGCCCCTGATCACCTCTCTGCAGGGCCCGGTCAAGCCAACGCTGCAGGGGTGGGGGCGGGGCCGGCCAGGCGGAGACTGCAGAGCGGACTCTGTTGTTGGGCTGGGGATGGTCTGAGTGGCCGGGCAGGTGCTCGGGAGTGCACCTGGACTTGGCAAGAATGAAACCCCAGGACTGCCCCCTGACGTCAGACCCACTTCCTTTCTATCATCCTGGCTAGTTGACTGGTGTCCCGCATCTGAAGCTGGCGTTCATCTGCTCCTCCCCTCCCCCTGCCTCACTGCCCACCTCCAGTTCACCCCCGGGTCTGCTGTATCACCTCCTACCTGCTTTTCAAACCTGTCTGCTGCTCAGGACCTTGGCATCCTAACCCTGGACCAGCCCACCCCTCTGCCATCGAGTGCTCTTCCTAAGATGCGCCTCTGACCCTCGTGGTCTCAGCATCCAGTCAGACCCCCTAACCGGTCATGCCAGGCCAGCCAGGCCTTCCACGCCCGTCTCCTGCCACACTGTTCCTTGTACACCCTCCGCCTTTTTTTTTTTTTTTAACCTCCAGGCCTTTGGCCGAGCTGGGTCCCCCGCCTGGAGCGCCACCCCCGCGAGTCCCCCCACTCCCCACCTCCTCCGGGCCCACCTCTGCCGGTCCTCCCAGAGTCAGCTCAGACGTGGCCTCCAGGAAACCCCGCCGACCCGCCTGCAGACCTCGCGTGCTCCCAGCTCTGTTGGGTGCTGGGTGCCCCCAGAACACGACCTCCTTGAGCACCAGCACCGTCTGGACGTGGCTGTGTAAGCGCAGCGCTCGCAGCAGCGGGAACACAGAGGCACTCTAGAGATGCGTGGTCGTCATAGCAACAGGTGACGGGTAGGCAGGGCCGGATGAGGCTGAGACACGTCCGGCCCCCACGCGGGGCAGCCAGGAACAGGAGAGGACCCGATCGTAAGCGGGGACCATTCCCTTCGTGGCCATCGGACCTTCCCGAGATCTAATCGAACCCAAGTCCCTGGCACTTCAGTTTAACCTTGTTCCATCCACCCCTGCAGACGGAGAGCAGCTGCTTCGAGTCTGCTGGGGCTTTTAATACAAATTCTGTACAGATTTGCCCTCTGTTAATGGCAAAAGAAAAAAGTCCAAGAAGGGAAGTGACACCCCCTTCCCTACATGGTGGGGGGCCGTGGGTGGCTCCTCCCCCAGACATCTGTCACTATCACGGGGCCTCAGAAAGTGCAGAGATCACTGAGAGTCCCCTAAGGGTGACTGGTGGCAGAGTCCATCTGGGGGGGGGGTCTTGAGGGTGACCCCTGATGTCTTTTTCAGAGGGTCTGATGTATCCTGGAGGGGCTGCCTTCGCCCCAACCTGCTTGTGAGCAGAGTCTCGGGCTGGCTTTCCCTTTCCCACCCACCTACCTGCCCACACCTGGCCTTGGAGTCCAGCTTCCAGTGGGGCGTAGAGGTTGGAGAGAGAATCTCCTTGGCTGGCCTTTTCTGCCCCTCCCCCAGCACCCCAGTCTGCTTTGGGGCCAGGTTTCTAGACAGGTTTTCCTAACAGACCCAGCTATGTAGTCCCCAGGGGAGGCGCCAGGGGGCAAGCGATGTGTGTGCGTGGATTTGGATGCACGAAAGTGTAACAAGCCACCTTCGAACATGTGGTAGGCAGGGCCACACGTGGTGGGGGCATGGGGGAGGATAGCGCTGCCCCGAGAATTGACTTGGGGAATCCCGCAATTAAAAAAATGCGTGCACGTATCACACGGGACACACAGCAAACACACTTACACCAACACGTTACTCCTTACTTATCTGCAATTCCGATTTATGGAGCTTCCCGTCTTTTCTCTGGCAACCCTGGTAGAGGTGGCTCCCTTGAAGTGGGTGGACGGTCCCCGTGTCAATCAGTCTGGAGACGGGTCCTCCTTTAGGAGAAGAAGGGGCTGGAAGCCGGGCCCCGGGTACCAAAGCCGTTCCTCTTGGCTTTACTTTCTTGGGGTTCTGGGTCTTTGACCATGTGGTGGTGGGAGAAGTGGCCCCGTCCCATTGATGCTGAGCAGAGCTAGGCAGGGAGCCCATGAGCTGGGCCTTAACCTCTGGGTTTCCTTCCCCCTTGTTGGACCCCAGAGCCTTTGGGGAGGGGTGCTGAGATCCTGGGGGGAAGGGTGTTGTCCTTGGGTGGGGGGGAGCAGCAGTGTCCACGGAGGCCCAGCAGGTGGGTGTGGAAGGTGGGGCCCCCTCGGGAACTGAGTTCACTTGGAAACCCCTTCTTTCCTCCCAGTGGGGAGTCTGTCTCTCTTTTCAGTCTTGGAGGATCTGGGCTTGAGTTTTAAAGCAGTTTTTAACTTAAAAAAAAAATTGTAGTAACAGTGAAATCCACCTCTTTTGTTCAGTCCTGTGGGTTATGATGACTGCACGGAGCCATGTCCATCACAGTGGAGACCAATCGCTTCCATCAGGCCCCCAGATTCTCTCACGCGCCTCCTCACTAGTCACACCCTCCCCGCCCAGACCCACAGTTCTGTTCCCCGCCCCTGGTTCGGCCTCTTCCCAAATGGCCTGTGCCCGGATTGTGCCAGCTGCATCTGAGAGCCATCCGTGTCACTGGCTGTATCCGTGGTTCATTCCTGAGCAGTGATCCACTGCATGGATGTGACAGGGTTCATTGACTCACCCGCCAAGGACATCTGGGTCGAGTCCAGTTTGGGGCGATTATAAACAAAGCTGCCATAAACACTCATGTACAGGTCAGGGGTTGTGTGTGAATGTAGGGTTTCCCTTATCTGGGACACATACCCACCGGTGGGCCTGCCAGCACATGCCGAGTCTATGTTTGATGCTATAAGAAGCTCTCAGGCCTGAGGGTTATGTGGAAACTGGTGGATACCCAAGCCTCCCATGCTTTCCAGTCGATGGCACCATATCCCTGTTTGGCACTTTTGCAAATGGGGAGATGGAGGCCCCGGAGGTCCAATGGCTAGAGATTGCATCAGGGGCCTCTCCCAGGTCACCCTTCTGCTGCTTCTCACATCGCCCTTCGTCAGCTTCTGCTGCGACTCCATCCTTATATTATCCGCGGAATATGTAGGCAAAGGTAAGGGCACCTCACTTAGAAAAAGGAAAAGATTTGGTAGGTCAGGTTTTTCTTTGTGAAAGGTCAGTTAAGGGGGTGGCAGGCTTATAAACAATAAGGTCTCCTAGTGCACTTGGAGAATCAGTAGGAGAATCTGAATTTTGGAAGACGATGTACGCTTCGCTAGGGCACTATAACTTTCAGATCCTAGTGAGAGGGTGAGACCAGGAGAAAGCAGAACTAAAAGTGAAGACTGGGACTCTGGAGTCCGAGTGCCTGGGTTAAAATCCAGCTCCATTCGCTGCTCATGTAGGCTTGATGTGTCCGTTAGGAGCATGGTGGCGATGACCACAGAGCTTCTCCATCCACTGATAAGGGCACTGTGACCAAAAGGATTAATCCACTGGGTTGAGAAAGTCAAGTGGCTTAAACACAGACATATTGATGTACTGAACTGGTCTTTAAAGAGAAGACCACAGACACAGTCCTGGCGCTGGGTGGTTGGCTTGATGGAGTCACCTACAAAGGCGTTCTTCTGTGATTCATCTACTCAGTGAGATGACGGGCTTCTGAGAGCCCGTCAAACTGCTGGCGACTGTTTGCTTCATCTCGCTCGGGTCTGACTACATCCCCCCAGCGCCTGGCTGCCATCTGGGACTTGTGAACTGCTCCTGAAAGTCTGAGCCTCCGGCCGCACTTCCTTTTATCTGCTCCAAGTTCAGAATCAAGACGGCAGGGGCTGATACTCCCTGGGAATCTTGCCTTGACCACAGTCCCAGCTTTTGAACATTTCCACGGAGGATTAATTATTATTCATGCTGTCATTGTTATATAGGTCATTTTTTCTTTGGAGCAGTTGATGGGATTTTTATTATCTGTGGAGAGCAGCCATGCCAGATTGGAGACTACTTTTGATTGATGATTTAGCTTAAAAATAGTTTCCTATTTTAATAAGTCTCATCAGGAACAGATGACCCCCGAGAGCAACTGCTTGCTTATCTGGTAGGCTGTGTGCTTTGAAGAAATGTGTGTATTTTGAAGGAAAGGAGAGAGCTGCCCCTGGCAGCTGAGCACTGAGGCAGAGATTGGCCGTTCCAGCTTGACCCGCTGGCTTCTACACAGGGACCCTCCGTGTTCCTCAAGCTGAGAAGTCAGGCAAGGACAAGGGGGCTTTTTCCAGTTGCATTCAGGCAGGCAAAAAATCAGATTCCACAAATATTGAGTACTGCCCATGTGCCAGACAAAACATGCTAAATGCTTTCATTTATATTATCTGTGGCATATGTGGGCAAAGGTAAGGGAAACTGAAAAATGAAAAGATTGGGCAGGTCAGGTTTTTCTTTGTAAAAGGTCAATTAGGGGGATGGCAGGCTTATAAACAATAAGGTCTCCTAGTGCACTTGGAGAACCAGAAAGAGAATCTGAATTTTGGAAGATGATGTTTGCTGGGGAGCTATAAATTCCAGATCCTAGCGAGAGGGTGAGACCAGCAGAAAGCAGAACTTAAAGTGAGGACTGGGACTCTGGAGTCCGAGTGCCTGGGTTCAAATCCAGCTCCATTCGCTGCTCATGTAGCCTTGAGCACTTCGTCTCTCTGAGTCTCAACTTCTGTACCTGCAAGTGGGGGTAATGATGATCCCCCCCCCCCATAAAATCACTGTGAGGAGTGAGATCTAAGATCATGAAGCCGCAGGAAGAAACCTCAGAGGTTTTTTTTCTAGAAAACGCTGCAATTGAGGTTTCGCCTTGCAGCCTTGTGGAGGAAGCCGAAAACCAGCTAATAGATCTGGAAAGGTGCTTCCCCAGCATCCCTGTTCTGTCAACAGTGGTCGCCGCACTGGGCAGAGGAGAGCAGGGGAGATGTGAGTGCGTGGTGGCAGGCTGTGCGGTGAGTGCCCCCCCGCCCTCCCAAAGCCCCTTGTCTAACCATTCTAAAGTCGGGTCAGAAGAGCATTTCTTGCATTTGATCTTTTTTTTTTTTAACTGGAATATAACTGCTTTACAATGTTGGTCAGTTTCTGCTGTATGGTGAAGTGGATCAGCCGTATGCATCCATGTATACCCTTCCTCCTGGGCCACCCTCCCACCCCCACCCTCACCTAGGTCATCCCAGAGAGCTGAGCTGAGCTCCCCCGGCTACACAGCACGTTCCCACTGGCTGGCTGTTTTACCCGTGGTGGTGGATACAGTGTCAATCCTTGCCCCCCAGTCTATCCCGCCCTCCCCTCCCCCACCGTGTCCACCTGTCTCTTCTCCACGTCTGCATCGCTGTTCCTGCCTTGGACGTAGGTTCATCTGTATCCTTTTTTCTAGATTCTACATATGGTTGGTTTAGTCACTAAGTCGTGTCCGACTCTTGCGACCCCGTGGACTGGGGCCTGCCAGGCTCCTCTGTCCATGGGATTCTCCAGGCAAGAATACTGGAGTGGGTTGCCATTCCCTTCTCCAAGATTATACACAAATGTGTTAATATTTAAGCAGTGAGTCCGCGCACCGAGGCTCAGCGGCCGCCAGGGGGCGCCGGCGAGGGGGGCACCGCTGGACCGAAGCGGGGAGGGACCGCGCGCCAACACCTTCTCCCTTCCTAGAGCTTTTGCCAAACGCTTTCCCCCAAAGTCTGCAGCCTTGTATGGAACATTTAAAAGGTAATGAAAAAAATCACTGCCCCACCGTAGCATCCCCTCATAGCTCAGTGGGCAAAGAATCCGCCTGCAATGAACGAGACCCCGGTTCGATCCCTGGGTCGGGAAGACCCCCTAGAGAAGGGATAGGCTCTCCGCTCCAGTGTTCTTGGGCTTCCCTGGGGGCTCAGCTGGTAAAGAATTTGCCCGCTTAGCGGGAGACCTGGGTTTGACCCCTGGGTTGGGAAGATCCCCTGGAGAAGGGAGAGCTACCCACTCCAGGATCCTGGCCTGGAGGATTCCATGGACTATTCCATGGGGTCATAAAGAGTCGGACACCACTGAACAGCTCTCACCTTAACTTTACCCTAGTGTCCGGGACGGCGGACATTCCCGTGTGAGAAACAAGGTGTGCCGTGGTTACAAGTGCCCTCTGCCCAGCCCTGCGAGCAGGAATCATTCAGTAACAGTTGCATTGAAGGACATTTCAGTGCTATTTCAAGGGCAGAGAGTGGGTATAAGACTCAAACAGAGGAGCAAACAAAATGCCCTTGGGGCACACAGGAGGTGCTCCGTCTGGTGATGGGGGTGATAGTTATAAGGAAAGAGGAGCTTCCTGGAGGAGGTGACATCTGGGGTGCACCTGGGCCGCTGTTTCAGGGAAGGGGCGTCGGGCAGGACTTAAGAGGCTGGTGGCCTCCAATGGAGCCCACACCTCTGCCCACGTCAGACGACTCCACAGCCCTTTGAAATCTGAAACATGAGATGGGGAAGGTGCAGAAGGTTCTTCCGTAGAACCCTGGACCCAGGAGCGGGAGGGAGGCCGCCACGCCTGTATGGAAAAGGAAACGGTGCTCAGAGGGGTAAGGCGATTTGCCCAAGTCACACAGCTAACTCAGCAGGGGCTGGGCCGGGGTGGGGAGCACAGGGAGGAGTGCGGGGGGATCTGGAGGGAAGGGGAGCACCCAGACTTCCTGTCGCGTTGTCCCTGGCACACAGCCTTCAGCGTGAAGCTGGGCATCAGACACCAGAGCGAAAGCAAGTGTTGGTCGCTCAGTCGTGTCTGACTCTTTGTGACCCCATGGACGGTCGCCCACCGGGCTCCTCTGTCCATGGGATTCTCCAGGCAAGTACTCTGGAGTGGGGTGCCGTTCCTTTCTCCAGCATCCCTGGCCCAGGGATTGAACCTGGGTCTCCTGCATTGCCGGCAGATTCTTTTTCATCTAAGCTACCAGGGAAGGCCACATTAAACTTCAGGTGATGGAGAATTGATTAACTCCAAATTGATGCCTAGAATTACACCCCCACCACCACCCCCATGGTCTAGGGAGGAATGTCCTGTTTAGATTCTATTACCCTGGGACTGCGCTGAACTTGTGAATGATCTTGGTCCATATTACTAACAAGTGAGGTGCAGAGGGTGCTGGCTCTTTCTTGCTCCAGCTGGGGGTGGGGGTGGGTCTGTATGTGGGAGTGGAGGGAACAGCCTTTGCAAAATAGTGTCAGAAAAAAATGCTGCTTCAACCTGTCTTTATTGTATCCTCAGTGTCTAGAACAGTGCCTGACAGAAAGCAACAGATGTTGAGTGAATGAATGAAAAAAAAATGCTGCTTCAGTGTCAGCAAATAACTCTTGTTAATTTGCAATCCCATCGAACCTTAATTTCCTTTGGAAGACCTTTTTACTCATATTTAAGTTTGGAGACAGGGTCAGAAGGAGAGTTTGCATTTCATTACTTCTTTGTTTGATGAACTGGCCAGACTGTGGGATGGTTCACCCTTGGTAAACTCTGACCCAGGAAGGTCCAGGGTAGTTCTTAGAGAACCAGGCCGCGTGTCCTCCGCCTGCCAAGGGAGGGCCTGAACACGAGGTGTGAGCCCCATACTTTTCATGAGATTGGTGTTTACTCCTGGCTTCTGGCGGCTTCTCTGAGAATTTCTACAAACATCAGAAGGCAGGGGGCGTGACAGAATTCACAAAACAGGAAACTGTCTGAAAAGCAGCAGTACTTACTCATCACCTACTATACATGAGGCACAGTTGCTGACCTTGAGGGGCTCACATTAATTCCAGGGACATAAGACCAATTCAATTAGAAAAGATAAGGCATGAGATAAAGCCCTGAATTGTGCCATCTGTATCACAAAGGCGGAACGTATTGACAGGAACCAAATTAATACCAACTGGGATTATCAGGCCAGGCTTGGCAGGACCGGGAATTAAAGGTAGGAGGAGATTTAAATGGATGGAGGAAAGGGGTGAGAATTTGGGAACAGCACGCCTGAGCTACAGAGGCAAGAATGAGTGTTGTGTTTATTGTTGGAGCGAGGCTGGAAAAAAATCACCATGTACAAACTATTACACATGGTATACATCCAATTTTGAAAAAATATGTTTTATTCATATGCAAGAAAAAAACTGCAAGCAAGTTTATCAAAATATAAACACTGCTTGTTGAATGATGGAGGGATGATGGAGGGTTTTTAGTTTCTCCTTTTTACTTCTTGGTATTTTTTTGTTTATAATGAAATGACAGTCTTACAGTGAGGAAAAACTAACACATGGTTCCTTTTTTAAAAAAATATTTTTTTATTTGGCTGTGCTGGGTCTTAGTTGTGGCACACAGGATCTTTCATTAGCAGCTTGTAGGATCTAATTACCTGACCAGGGATTGAACCAGGCCTCCTGCATGGGGAGTACAGAGTTTTAGCCACTGGATTACTATGTAAGTCCCCATTGTTCCTTATGAGAAGATATACTCATGTGTGTGTGTGTGTGTGTGTTCAGTTCAGTTCAGTTCAGTCGCTCGGTCATGTCCGACTCTTTGAGACCCCGTGGATTGCAGCACGCCAGCCTCCCTGTCCATCACCAACTCCCAGAGTTTACTCAAACTCATGTGCATTGAGTTGGTGATGCCATGCAACCATCTCATCCTCTGTCATCCCTTTCTCCTCCTGCCTTCAATCTTTCCCAGCATCAGAGTCTTTTCCAATGAGTCAGTTCTTCACATCAGGTGGCCAAAGTATTCAAGATCAGTCCTTCCAATGAATATTCAGGACTGATTTCCTTTAGGATGGACTGTTTGGACCTCCTTGCTGTCCAGGGGACTCTCAAGAGTCTTCCCAGGTCCAATTCTTTTGCGACCCTGTGGACTGTAGCCCACCTGGCTCCTCTGTCCATGGGGTTCTCCAGGCAAGAATACTGGAGGGGGTTGCCATGACTCCCTCAAGGGATCTTCCTGACCCAGGGATTGAACCCGCATCTCTTGCGTCTCCTGCACTGGCAGGCAGATTCTTTACCACGAGCACCGCCTGGGAAGCCCGTGTACTCATGAACCTGTGCTCAGTGCCCTGGCGCCTAGGGAGGGCGTGTCTGGGATCGCACAGACCAGCGCTGGGCGGGTGTGCGCACGGCGGGCCGCAGTGGTGAGGGGTGAGGACTGGTGGGTGGTGCCCTGCGGGCTGCACTGCATCCTGCCCGGCAGTGGGGAGTGGAGGGGGCCTGGTGGGAAGAGACCAGCGCAGAGGCCATCACAGTGAATGATTCCGACCCAAGAGAACAGGAGACCCGGCCCTCGTGGGTCATGAACACTAAGGGAATGAGCTTGGCCAGAAAAGCCTTTTCTAGAAAAATACAGCAATGCACAGGCAAGAAAGGAAGGATAAAACGTCCAACAGTGGGCTGTCAGAGGTGCTGAGATGATGTGTTCCATCCCTCGGACTGGATGCCCCGTCTCAGTCCTGGGCTAATCCCCAGGACTCATCTCAGGTTCTTGTGGCTGGACTAATCATGAAATTAACACGGGATGGATTAACAGGAGCAAAAAGACGCAAATCTGAGCTTGTGCTTATAGAGGTCACACAGAAACTGGGACCTAAGAAGTGGCCCAAGCAGGCAGCTTTTATGCTTTTTAGACAAAGAAACCATAAAATTGTGTGACGGGACAAAGAAACTGGGTTTGGGCGCTCAGTTAATGAGTCTCTGCAGAACTCGGGCTTGGGGTTGTCAACTAGACAAGTAACAGGGTTTGTTCACACAGGTTTCTTGGCCCCAATTCCCCAGCACGGGTGCTGTTATTCCCCGTTTTCTACCTCCAGATGCGGGAGGTCACCTTCTGAGGAGGAGATTTATGTCCTGCTTTTTGGGAGACAGAGAGGAGCGTCAAAGTGTCCCTCTTGTATGTCTTTTCTTCTTTTCTTTTTTTTTTAAATGCTTACATAAATTTATTTTTATTTACTTACTTTTTGGCTGAGTCTCAAGGCATGCAAGATCTTAGTTTCCCGACCAGGGATCGAACCCATGCCCCCTGCATTTCTTAATAACTTGAATTCAAAGTAACTAGAGTGCCATGGAGGGGGATTTGGGAGCCACCCACTCCGAGACCCAGCCCCTCCATCAGCAAGTGGTGAGACTTCCGAGTTGCTGGGCCTCTGGACTGGGGTTGAGGGGTCGTGGTTGCCTGTGGACCATCACTCGCAGGCAGGGTCCGGGTGTGACGTCTTCACTCTGTCCCAAACCCCCACCTGGAAACAGGGTGGTTCCCTGGTGCCCAGCGCCTGCCTGGGACTCTGTAACCTACACTTTGTCAGCAGGGCAACTTCTCAGAGGCAGCGGCCACACAGGTGGCCCTGAGCGTGGGAGCTATACTGGAGGGGGCCCTGGGGTGCTGCATGGCCATTTCAAGGTGCGGAAGGGCAACCTGGGCCACGTGTTGCCTAGGACAGAATCATCACTAATGTCACTGCTCACCTGATCAGGACTCGCCCATCCAGAGGCCCGAGACACTCTGGGTTTTCCCTGGCAAACGTCACTGACTTCCATCCCGCGGGGGCTGGAAGTGATTCTCCCACCCAGAATGCAGGGGCTCGGTCAGTGAGCAGCCCAGCGTGAGTGGGATTAACTGAAAGTGCGACCCCAAGGCCAGTGCTTGGGGCCACAGAGGCTGGAGGAGTCCTGCAACTTACCGACAATCGCAATAAAAGATGAATGGTCTATCGATCCCTTAAGGTTCACAGGAGGATTGCTGTGTACCTCATCCCAAGGACAAGGAGGTCGTGAACCCTAGAAGCCCTGGGAACAGGCAACCAGATGGGCTGCAGCGTGCCCTGGGTCCTCTGCTGAGAACTGGTGAAAATGACTTCACTTTCTCGGCCTGCCACGGGTGACCAGTGGAAAGCAAGAACTGGGGAGCAGGGGGGTGGTGGGCCTTGAGGTCTTCACCCTTGAGTAGATGCAGGGCTGGAGCCTGTGAAAGGAACACATGCTCCAGGCCTCACAGCGGATTTGTAGCCAGCCCTCTGCACACGAAGCCCCTGGTGGACAGAACCCGGAGGGTCAGGAGTGCTTTCAGCATCAGCGCTACTCAGATGCCTCCGTCACTGAACTCCCAGGGATCCAGTTCAGGAGAATCCTGTTCTGTTCTGAACTCTGATGTCCAGAGCTGAAGCCTTGTGGAGGCGGGGTTTCCAGGCATAACTCCTCCTCCATCCCCATCATGCACACCCTGCCTGCCTTCTGGGGGAGAACCGGTTTAGGCATTTGTGGCATGTTTTTATGCCCCAGTTCTCAAATTGCAGAGTCCAGCTTTACTCTGTATAATAACAGAGTGGTGGGTTCTCTCTAGAGATAGTGAAATAGAAGCAATCGGAATTTGCAAAGTCTGAAAATGACTTTGCAAGGAACCATTTTTCATGTTGCTTGTGCTGACACCTTTGTAGGGAAGGGAGTTCCCTGGATATCACAGTCCATCGTGGCACAAAGAGTGTTGTAGGTGCTTTCTAACTGTTGTGTGGATCAGTTAACGAGGCAATGTGATTATAATAACGAAATGAGAAGACATGTTCTTAAGTTTAGAAATACTTCGAATGATACTAGGCACTGCTTAGGGATATATCCATATGTTATAAAGGTGTGCAAACATGTGTGGAATGACAAACACCAAATTAATGTTATTGGATTGGGACGAAGTTGCAGAAGATGGATTTAACTGCTTCCAATGTTTTATTTCTTGAGCTGAGCGTTGGATACACAGCTGTTGTACTGTATTTTTCTTTGTCCCCTTTAGTATGTCTTCAACATGGTAGGATACGTTTTAAATATAAATAAAACTACATTTAAAAGATTTCTCATATAAAGATGGCTTCACAGAAGAAAAACTGGAGGGCGGGAAAGCTGAGTAAATGTCTGTTTCTCCCCTAAGTTGGATGCTTTTTTTCTTACTCCCTTGCTTATCTACACCAACCACTTCTCCCTCCCTAGATTGTGCCTTCCAGCGTTTCTAAGTAATTATATCTTCCACCACCGGCTAGAAGAAAAATACGTCCAGGCAGTAAGATGGGGGCTCCTGATGTGATCTGAGCGGCTGTGTTTCTTCCAGACACCAGCTTCTAAATAAAAAGATCATGCATCATACGTGAGAGGGTACAGACATTGTTGGTGGGGCACCCGTTTTGTGCCCACGAGGCACCTGTTACCTCATTTAATCCTCGTATCAGCCTGAGATGTAGGTCTTAGCCTTCCTACTTTATAGATGAGTGATGGAGCCTGGTGGTTCTCAGCAGCTTGCCCAGAATAAGGAGCCCACTGCCCGCTCCCCCCCACCCCACGACCTCTGGCCCCGGAGTGCTTGTGGGCTTTCCTAGTAGCTAAGACGGTGAAGAATCTGCCTGCAATGTAGGAGACCCGTGTTTGGTCCCTGGGTTGGGAAGATCCCCTGGAGAAGAAAATGGCAACCCACTCCAGTGTTCTTGCCTGGAGAATCCCACGGACAGAGGAGCCGGGCGGGTTATGGTCACAGAGTTGGACATGACTGAGGGGCTAATGTTCACTTTCACCAGCGGTTCCCAGACACAGTCACTTTGGCGCTCATGCCCAGAGCGGCCTCAGTTGCCCACCTTCTTGAGCTGTGGCCCCCAGAAAGGGGTGCAGATCCAGCCACGCACTGGGGCTCTCTGCCTTGTGACCAGTGGCTCCCCTTTGGGAAATGCTTAGGAGGGTACCAAGTGACTCATTGGAAAAGACCCTGATGCTGGGAAAGATTGAGGGCAGGAGGAGAAGGGGACGGCAGAGGATGAGATGGTTGGATGGCATCACCGACTC